>NW_011500375.1:87857-94816 GCF_000495115.2 Populus euphratica | reverse complement strand
GAAAGGAAATGAGGGCACCACGGCTCACTCAAAATGAGTTAGGGTCAGAAAACACGCTACCTCAGAGATTGTGGCTCAAGAGAGCATATGAAAGGAAGCGGGGCCACAAAGGAGCACTCAAAATGAGGTTGGGTCAGAAAACACACTACCTAAGAGATGGTGTCTCAAAAGAGCACATGAAAGGAAGTAAGGGCACAAAGGCTCACTCAAAATGAGGTAGAGTGAGAAAACCCGCTACCCAAGAGATGGTGGCTCAAAAGAGCACATAAAAGGAAGTGAGGGCACAAAGGCACACTCAAATTGAGGTAGGGTCAGAAAACACGCTACCCGAGCGGTGGTGGCTCAAAAGAGCACATAAAATGAAGTGTGGGCACAAAGTCACACTCAAATTGAGGTAGGGTCAGAAAACATGCTACCCGAGAGATGGTTGCTTAAAAGAGCACATAAAAGGAAGTGAGGGCACAAAGGCACACTCAAAATGTGGTAGGGTCAGAAAACACGCTACCTGAGAAATGATGGCTCAAAAGAGCACATAAAAGGAAGTGAGGGCACAAAGGCACACTTAAAATGAGGTAGGGTCAGAAAACACGCTACCCGAGCGGTGGTGGCTCAAAAGAGCACATAAAAGGAAGTGAGGACACAAAGGCACACTCAAATTGAGGTAGGGTCAGAAAACACGCTACCCGAGAGATGGTGGCTCAAAAGAGCACATAAAATGAAGTGTGGGCACAAAGTCACACTCAAATTGAGGTAGGGTCAGAAAACACGCTACTTAAGAGATGGTGGCTCGAAAGAGCACTTAAAAGGAAGTGAGGGCACAAAGGCCCACTCAAAATGAGGTAGGGTCAGAAAACACGCTACTTAAGAGATGGTGGCTCAAGAGAGCACATAAAAGGAAGTGAGGGCACAAAGGCCCACTCAAAATGAGGTAGGGTCAGAAAACACGCTACTTAAGAGATGGTGGCTCCAGAGAGCACATAAAAGGAAGTGAGGGCACAAAGGCGCACTCAAAATGAGGTAGGGTCAGAAAACACGCTACCCAAGAGATGGTGGCTCAAGACAGCACATGAAAGGAAGTGAGGGCACAAAGGCCCACTCAAAATGAGGTAGAGTTAGAAAACACGCTACCCGAGAGATGGTGGCTCAAGAGAGCACATGAAAAGAAGTGAGGGCACAAAGGCTCACTCAAAATGAGGTAGGGTTAGAAAACACGCTACCCGAGAGATGGTGGCTCAAGAGAGCACATGAAAAGAAGTGAGGGCACAAAGGCGCACTCAAAATGAGGTAGAGTTAGAAAACCCGCTACCTAAAAGATGGTGGCTCAAAAGAGAACATGAAAGGAAGTGAGGGCACAAAGGCACACTCAAAATGAGGTAGGGTTAGAAAACACGCTACCCGAGAGATGGTGGCTCAAGAGAGCACATGAAAGGAAGTGAGGGCACAAAGTCTCACTCAAAATGAGGTAGAGTGAGAAAACCCGCTACCCCAGAGATGGTGGCTCAACAGAGCACATGAAAGGAAGTGAGGGCACAAAGGCACACTCAAAATGAGGTAGGGTCAGAAAACTCGCTACCGGAGAAATGGTGGCTCAAAAGAGAACATGAAAAGAAGTGAGGGCACAAAGGCGCACTCAGAATGAGGTAGAGTTAGAAAACCCGCTACCTAAAAGATGGTGGCTCAACAGAGAACATGAAAGGAAGTGAGGGCACAAAGGCCCAATAATAGACCTTGTTAAGAATGGTTACTAAGATGCGTCTCAAGAGTCACTTTAACAAAAGAACTCCTTTACTCTGCCATCCTAGTAACAACAATTATGCACATGCTTTATGAAATGAAAAACAATTTTTTTTTTTATCAACTACTACCCTCTCCCCCCAACCAAAACGAGACATTGTCCTCAATGTTCTAAGGTAGAAAGATAGAGTATAAAAGATATCACCTGAAATAACGAACACTGACAAAACCTGAAACACACTGAAACAAAAATAAGAAATAACAAAACATAATAATAAAACCAAAAGACACAAAAATTCACAAATGAAGGCTCAAATCCAATCTAAGCTTTTTACGGCTTCCCGTAGATGACCAATTTATGCGACTCATGGAAGGATCAATCACAGGAATGAAAGATTGTAGTTGGTCAATCAATTGTTCAGCAGTAGTAGCAGAGATTATGATTTGTCGTGCAGAAGATGTTAGAAATTCCTGTTCCACAGCATGATCAAGAAAAGACAACAACTTATCATAATAACCATTAACATTTAACAAACCTATGGGTTTATGGTGAATGTGCAATTGAGCCCAAGAGGAAATATGAAAGATCTCTTCCAATGTGCCTAGACCACCTGGTAAAGCAATGAAGGCATCAGCATGGTTAAACATTGCATTCATTCGAGCTGACATTGTGGAGACCTGAAGTTCCTCTCCAATTGTTTTTCCAATGATGTCCCCTTGTGCTAAAGCTTTGGGGATGACCCCCAAAACTTGACTACCTCTTAAAAATACAGCTATTGACACACCTCCCATTAACCGCAGACTGCCTCCCCCATACACCAAATAAATCTTTCTCTCAGCTAGCACTTAACCAAGATGATTTGCTGATTCTAAAAACTCCTTTTCTTTCCCAGGACTAGATCCACCGAAAACACAAATACTTTTTATTTGATGACTTGAGGAACTTGCCATTTCTACAGACTTCTATTTTTGTTGAATGTATGGGTTGAGTAGAAATGAAAGGAAAGAAGAGGGGATTTTATAGATGAGAAATTAAAAAGCTAATCATACCACCTATATGTAGGCCAGCTAGAGTCTCACACACACACACTTTCTCTCTCTTTATTTATTTCTTTTTTAAAAAAAAAGCATATGTATAGGTGGTTGTGATTGTGGCTCACATCTTCCCTTGGTTTTACGTCCAAGAACGACTTAAACGCCCTCTATGGGTCGGGGATAGGCTTCCTATCTAGTTTTCTTAAAAACTAGCAAACATGGTCTTTTTTAGTCAGATTCCTAAGACTATGTCCAACATGTTTTTTATAAAAATGGGTTCATAAGTCATGAATTGCACGATACTTAACTCGACTATGATGAGACTTAAGAGTCAATAGAAGATTATCTAAAGACTCTTTGTCTTTTGAAATAAATCCCACCTTTTGACAATTTTCACAGTTTTTGTGGAATGCATGTGACTCCTTGAATATGGTGGGCCAGTAAAATCCACTTTGTAAGATTTCTACAGTACTCTTTTTTGACGAGAAATGATCCCCACGTGCCTTAGAGTGACAAAATTTAATGAAATTACTTACCTCATTATCAGGAAAGCATTTTTGAAATATTTGATCAGGACGATAATTGAATAAGTAAAGGTCATCCCAATAAAACTTTTGCACGTTGCTTAAAAATTTTCTTTTGTCTTCGGTACTCTAGTGAGCTGGCAAAAATCCTGAAGCAAGAAAATTTATATTTTTAGCAAACCAAGGCATTGAACTAAAAGAAAGTAGAGATTTATCAGGAAAGTAATCATCGATTGGTGTGATGTCGGGTATCGAATCTGTTGTTACTTTTGATAAAAGATCTGCATCAACCTTTTCGGTGCCTTTTTCATCATCGATTTCTTCCTGATTGGTCATGACATGAGGAAATGGAAGTGCTGGTAGGGAATCAGTCTTTTCCTTGCAATATTCAGATTCAACCCTTTCCTTACCCTTAGAGATTGACTCATCATCTTTCTCACAAGGTTCAAGAGTGGGTTTTTTAATAACCTTGCCACTACGAGGAGTGATGACTGATTTGACTTGATCCATGTGTTGACTTCCAGAACTACTTGCATTTGCATTATATTGCCCCTTGGGATTTTGCTGTAGTTGAGATGGCAACTTACCCTTCTCTTGAAAATTAAGAGCAGATGTGAATTTTGCAAGAGTATCTTTAAAATCTGTTATGCTTTAAGCAAGTTGAGAGTTGATTGTCTCTTGCTTTTCAATGAATGCATGCAATGTTTCCTTAAGATTTCTTTTAGAAGGTGGAGCATAAAGAGGTGCATATCCATGAGAATTTTGGAAATTGTGGTGTGCTTGAAACGGTGGTTGTGAAGTTTGTGCATTGTTACTCTTCCAACTGAAATTTTGGTGATTTCTCCAACCGGGATTGTATGTTTGCAAATATGGGTTACGATTGGGCCTTTCAAAACTGTTTAAAGCATGGGCTTGTTCATGGAGACATTGCTTAAAAGAAGGGAAGGTTGGACAGTTACTGGTTAAGTGTTCATTTGTTTCACATATTTGACATGCAATGTTTTCAATAGATTTAAATTGACCACTCTTTTTCAATTCTAGTGCCTCGACTTTTCTAGCTAGAGATGCAAACTTAGCTTGGAGGTCATGATCTTCCCTAAGATTGTACATACCTCCACTAGATGTATGAGGTTAAGTTTTACTCGGTGCCTCATAAGTACCCGCGGTGTCCCAATTTTGAGCATTTTCAGCTAACAAGTCTAAGTACTCCATTGCTTCATCAGGGTCTTTATCTTCAAAAGTTCCTCCATTGCTTCATGAGCATTTTCAGCTAACAAGTTTAAGTACTCCATTGCTTCATTAGGGTCTTTATCTTCAAAAGTTTCATTGCACATCAATTCAACCATTTGCCTATCTCTAGGTGTTAACCCTTCATAAAAATGTGAAACCAATCTCTAAGTTTCAAAACCATGATGAGGGCAAGTATTAAACAAGTCTCAATACCTATCCCAATATTGGTAAAATGTTTCTCCGAGTTTTTGAGTGAAGTGATGATTTGTCTTTTGAAAGAGTTTGTTGTATGAGATGGAAAAAACTTCTTTAAAAACTGTTGTTGCATTTCATCCCAAGCACGAATGGATCTTGGTCTCAAATTTTGTAGCCATGTTTTAGCTTTATCTTTTAATGAAAAAGGAAAAAGCTTTAATCTGATGATGTTCATCCTATAATTTGAATCATTATATATGTTACAAACCTCCTTAAATTCATAAAAAGAAGGTAAAAGTTGAATAATGCCCGGTTTAAAATTAAAATGAGATGCATCGGGAGGAAAAACTATGTATGATGGTGCACTTGTTCTTGTGGGATTCATGTGGTCTCTAAGTGTTTTAGCATGGTTATTCTCATTATTCTCATTATGAAGTGATTGATTATCTTCTTCGGCCATATTTTCTGAAAATGATGAGGATACCCTACAAAGTCTACCACTTGATGTACGTGACCATACTCTTATGCAAGTGTAGGAATAGAATAAAAGGAAGAAGAAAACTAAAGAAGAAGAAACAAGAGAAAAGAAACAAAGTTATATACAAGAAAAGTGAAAAGAGAAAATAAAATAAATATTATAATTTATATAAAACTTACCTCCCCGGCAACGGCGCCAAAAACTTGACACGACTAAAAGATTGATGTCTTCTCCCAAGTGCAGGAGTGTCGAAGTAATAAATAACTCGGCAAGACCGGGGTCGAACCACAGGGAGGTTAATTGTACAAATTATAAATAATAATAATACAACAACAATAACAATTACAATAACAACAACAATAATAATAACAATAATAGTAATAATAGTAATACTAATAATAATAATAATAATAATACTAAAGAAAAAGAAGGAGAAGAAGAAGAAGAAGATGAGAACTTTGAGAAGAAATATTAATGTAACGATTAAACAATGATAATAACAAATGTCAAGGTTAGAGATTCCACTAATGGTATGTCAAACAAGTATAATATAAACTCTTATTATTCTATTGGAAACCACACATAAAGGAGGTTCCCATCAGATTATAGATTGTTAACATGATTACATTAGTCATCTTATTCGATTAATGCTAATACTTGTAAATCTCATCAAGCATTCATGATTATAACTTATGTTAACAACAAATCAAGTTCCTTTTATACCTTAGGTGTCGGTTATACCATACAGTATGAACTATGAAAGTGCCAAGCATTTGTTGTACCAAGTGTTATACAACATAAATCAAGATTAGTCATTTAACAAGCAAAGTATTAAAGAGTGAGCAAGATAACAAATACAAAACATGTTAGTATCAAACATTAAATTCCATATTAAGTTTACACTATACTTATTCTTACACCATTAGTGTAACCTTTTCACCTTGACATAATAAACTTAGCTAGACATAATGAAAGAAAGAAAAATAAATAAACAAAATAAGAACATAAATAAGATAAAAGTTAGCTAAGTAAATGAAAGGAAATGAAAGGAATAAACTTGATATTAATGAAAGCAAAGCATAAACATTACAAAAAATACAAAGAGAGAAAGCAAGAGCATGATCTTGATCTGGAAACCAAGATGCCTAAATGCATGGCAAATGCCTCCTTTTATAGGCCAAAATTGGGAACTATTGATTTGATGACTAATTGATGAGTGGGTGACCAACTCTTGACTTGGTGACAATCCTTATCTTCTCTTGTCTGCCCAAAACATCATTGATAACGTCAAAATTGGAGCCACTTGAAAACATGAACATTGTAGGAAATTGTCTCAGCTTTCTTGTGTAAAAACTTCCGCTCATTTGGACTTCTAGAACTCTAGATATGGGCCAAATACTAAACAGTACTCGGGCTGGAAGACAGATTCAGACTTCTTTGTTGTTGTTACAATTTGGACTTGAAATGGCCTTTTTAGATCTTGGGCTCCATATGAAAGTTGTAGGCCTATGTCTTACCTTTCCGTCCATATAAAGTAGATCTAAATCTGAAATCTACAGCTCTAGATATGATCCAATTACTGAACAGTGTTCTGGTTTGGACTACACCGACATCTCTTTTCTAAGTTTGGCCATCTCTTTGTCCTTTCAATTTCAGTTCTTAAATTCATCAATCAATCCTTTCATTTATGCGATAGGCCTGCATTTAAAATGAACATTTACCATAAATTAAAGGTATCTTATATTATTAGATATAATATTATA
>NW_011500375.1:84154-87820 GCF_000495115.2 Populus euphratica | reverse complement strand
ATTATTATAAAACATGAGGTATCTTATATTATTAGATATATTATTATAAAACATGTTTTAGTTAAGGAGTTGTTGATACTTCAAGTGCAAAATGATGATATAAAACCTTGATAAAAAGACACTTTTAAGTATCAATCAGTCACCCACAAGTCTTGAGTTCAAGATGCTTTAAGAAGGGTTCGCCCCGATGCAAATAAATGATAGCACATACAACCTAAAGACAAATACTATTTATTATGTGAACATGGGCAGGTTTTCCATCTAGTCTCAAAAGGGTCTATAAACAGCCCAATGACCACCTCATGTGAAGGCAATATAGGGGTCTACAAGGAATGGTTAGGGCATCGTGTGACCGCCATCACCGAGTAAACACTCAGCTCATAGTTGGATGTTTCACAAATCTGAACCCCGACTGAAAGTCATGAGGCAGACCGTTACTCCCCACCTAACTTAGAAGCTTGTGTGTGCCTTAAAAATAGATACAAGTGATGCATGAAACAATTCTAAAAATTCATGAATAAAACAATAAAATAAGACAAAAATGTCAAAACTTGAACACATCAAATACACAAAGTTTAGTCCAATATTGTTAAAAACAGTACCTCCCAAGTGGAGTCGCCATTCTGTTGCACGTCAAAAAAAATCTGCGCGGCGTCCGGCTTGCCGCATTTTTTTCTCTCTGTTATGTTTGATTTGATCTTGTTGGATTCGTTGGGAGTTGCCACCTAGTATTTAATTAAGGGTTACTAGGAAACCTGGTTGTACTGGTCTTGTCAGAGATTCGCAGGTAAGGGACTGGTTGTGGTTAGGGAAGGTAATAGCACCCCTAACGCACCCTACTTGAGGTAAGCTACTTCGTGGACTTGATGTGTTAAAGAAGTTTTAAAAATTTTGTCTTTTCATCGGATTTTAGAAATACAACTTCCATACAAGTTTGTACTTCTACACCGTGATCCAATCAAAATATTAAAACCTTCTTTATTCTTTGCAGATTTATCATGAACAGAAAAGAAACACTCATAAAACAAATACAAACACACACACTTTCCCTATATTTTTGTTTCTTTTCTTTTTCTTCATTTTGTTTTTTTTTTATCTACACTTCAAAATACAAATTCAAAACAATTAAATAAAAATTACATTACATAATTGTTAAATTACAAAATAGCCCTTAAAAACCCCAGAAATCGCAGGGAAGGCCTTTTGGACAGCATGAACAATGCATGTTAATAGTGAGGGCTCAAAGGCGCACTAAAAAGGGAGTGAAGGCACAAAGGCGCACTCAAAATGAGATAGGGTCAGAAAACACGCTACCCTAGAGATGGTGGCTCAAGAGAGCACATTGACATGATGAAAAGATTGATGTCTTCTCCCAAGTGTAGGAGTGTCGAAGTAATAAATAACCCGGCAAGACCGGGGTCGAACCACATGGAGGTTAATTGTACAAATTATAAATAACAATAATACAACAACAACAACAATAATAACAACAATAACAATAACAATAACAATAACAATAATAACAACAACAACAACAATAATAATAATAATAATAATAACAACAACAACAATAATAAAGAAGAAGAAGAAGAAGAAAAGCTGATGAGAACTTTGAGATGGAAAATTAACGTAAGGATTAAATAATGATAACAAACAATGTCAAGGTTAGAGGATCCACTAATGGTATGTCAAACAAATATAGTATAAACTCTTATTATTCATTGGAAACCACACACAAAGGAGGTTCCAATCAGATTATAGATTGTTAACATGATTACATTAGTATATATTGTTAACATGATTACATTAGTCATGTTATTCCATTAATGCTAATACTTGTAAATTTCGTCAAGCATTCATGATTATAACTTATGTTAACATCAAATCAAGCTCCTTTCATAGCTCAGGTGTCGGTTATACCATACAGTATGGGCTATGAAAGTGCCAAGCATTTGTTGGACCAAGTGTTATACAACATAAATCAAGATTAGTCATTTAACAAGCAAAGCATTAAAGAGTGAACAAGATAACAAATATAAAACATGTTAGTATCAAACATTAAGGTCCATATTAAGTTTACATTATACTTATTCTTACACCATTAGTGTACCCTTTTCACCTTGACATAATTAACTTAGCTAGACATAATGAAAGAAAGCAAAATAGATAAACAAAATAAGAACATAAAAGTTAACTAAGTAAAGGAAAGGAAATGAAAGGCATAAACATGATATTAATGAAAGCAAAGCATAAGCATTACAAAAAATACAAAGAGAGAAAGCAAGAACTTGATCTTGATCTGAACACCAAGATCATGGCAAATGCCTCCTTTTATAGGCCAAAATTGGGAACTATTGATTTGATGACTAAGTGATGAGTGGGTGACCAACTCTTGACTTGGTGACAATCCTTATCTTCTCTAGTCTTCCCAAAACATCATTGATGATGTCAAAATTGGAGCCACTTGAAAACATGAAAGTTGTAGCAAATCATCTCAGCTTTCTTGTGTAAAACATTCAGCTCATTTCGACTTCTAAAACTCCAGATATGGCCAAAATACTGAACAGTGCTCGGGCGGGAGGACAGATTCGGGCTTTTTTGTTGTTGCAACAATTTGGAGTTGAAAATGGCCTTTTTAGATCTTGGGCTCCATATGAAAGTTGTAGGCCTATGTCTTACCTTTCCATCCATATAAACTAGACCTAAATCTGAGATCGATTGCTCCAGATATGACCCAATTACCGAATAGTGTTCTGGTTTGGATTGCAACGACATCTCTTTTCTAAGTTTGGCCATCTCTTTATCCTTTCAATTTTAGCTCTTAAATTCATCAATCAATCCTTTTATTTATGTGATAGGCCTGCATTTAAAATGAACATTTACCACAAATTAAAGGTATCTGATATTATTAGATATATTATTATAAAACATGCTTTAGTTAAGGAGTTATTGATACTTCAAGTGCAAAATGATGATATAAAACCTTGATAAATATGCACTTTTAAGTACTAATCACACATAAAAGGAAGTGAGGAAACAAAGACACACTCAAAATGAAGTAGGGTTAGAAAATATGCTACCCGAGGGGTGGTGGCTTAAAAAAGCACATAAAAAGAAGTGAGGGCACAAAGGCACACTCAAAATGAGCTAGGGTCAGAAAACACGCTACCCGAGGGGTGGTGGCTCAAGAGAGCACATGAAAGGAAGTGAGGGCACAAAGGCACACTCAAAATGAGGTAGGCTCAGAAAATATGCTACCCGAGAGATAATGGCTCAAGAGAGCACATGAAAGGAAGTGAGGGCAAAAGGCGCACTCAAAATGAGGTAGAGCTAGAAAGCATGCTACCCAAGAGATGGTGGCTCAAAAGAGCATATGAAAGGAGGTGAGGGCATAAAGGCTCACTCAAAATGAGGTAGAGTCAGAAAACCCGCTACTCGAGAGATGGTGGCTCAAAAGAGCACATGAAAGGAAGTGAGGGCATAAAAACGCACTCAAAATGAGGTGGGGTCCGAAAACACGCTACCCGAGAGATGGTGGCTCAAGAGAGCACATTAAAGGAAGTGAGGGCACAAAGGCGCACTCAAAATGAGGTAGGGTTAGAAAACACGCTACCCGAGAGATGGTGGCTCAAGAGAGCACATAAAAGGAAGTGAGGGCACAAAGGC
>NW_011500375.1:29009-84114 GCF_000495115.2 Populus euphratica | reverse complement strand
CACAAAGACACACTTAAAATGAGGTAGGGTCAGAAAACACGCTACCCGAGAGATGATGGCTCAAGAGAGCACATGAAAAGAAGTGAGGACACAAAGGCGCACTCAAAATGAGGTAGGGTCAGAAAACACGCTACTAGAGAGATGGTGGCTCAAAAGAGCACATGAAAGGAAGTGAGGGTACAAAGGCACACTCAAAATGAGGTAGGGTTAGAAAACACGCTACCCAAGAGATGGTGGCTCAAGATAGCACATGAAAAGAAGTGAGGGCACAAAGGCGCAGTCAAAATGTGGTAGGGTCAGAAAACACGCTACCCAAGAGATGGTGGCTCAAAAGAGCACATGAAAGGAAGTGAGGGCCAAAAGGCTCACTCAAAATGAGGTGGAGTTAGAAAACCTGCTACTTAAAAGATGGTGGCTCAAAAGAGAACATGAAAGGAAGTGAGGGCACAAAGTCACACTCAAAATGAGGTAGGGTTAGAAAACACGCTACCTGAAAAATGGTGGCTCGAGAGAGCACATAAAAGGAAGTGAGGGCATAAGGGCTCACTCAAAATGAGATAGGGTCAGAAAACAAGCTACCTTAGAGATGGTGGCTCAAAAGAGCACATGAAAGGAAGTGGAGGCACAAAGGCACACTCAAAATGAGGTAGGGTCAGAAAACACGCTACCTGAGAAATGGTGGCTCAAGAGAGAACATAAAAGGAAGTGAGGGCACAAAGGCTCACTCAAAATGAGGTAGGGTCAGAAAAAATGCTACCTAAGAGATGGTGGCTCAAGAGAGCACATGAAAGGAAGTGAGGGCACAAAGGCGCACTCAAAATGAGGTAGGGTAAGTGATTAGTACTTAAAAGTGCATTTTTATCATGGTTTTATATCATCATTTTGCACTTGAAGTATCAATAACTCCTTAACTAAAATATGTTTTATAATAATGTATCTAATAATATAAGATACTTATAATTTGTGGTAAATGTCTATTTTTAATGCAGGCCTATCAAATAAATGAAAGGATTGATTGATGACTTGAAGAACTTAAATTGCATGGATAAAGAGATGGTCAAACTTAGAGAAGAGATGTCGGTGCAATCCAAACCGGAACACTATTCGGCAATTGGGTCATATCTGGAGTACAGATCTCATATTTAGGTCCAATTTATATGGATGGAAAGGTAAGACATAGGCCTACAACTTTCATATGGAGCCCAAGATCTAAAAAGGCCATTATCAAGTCCAAATTGTAGCAACAACAAAGCAGCCCGAATCTGTCTTCCAACCCGAGCACTGTTCGGTATTTTGGCCATATCTGGAGTTCTAGAAGTCCAAAGGAGCTGAATTGTTTACACAAGAAATCTGAGACAATTGCCTACAACTTTCATGTTTACAACTGGCTCCAATTTTGACGTTATCAATGACGTTTTGGGCAGACAAGAGAAGATAAGGATTGTCACCAAGTCAAAAGTTGGCCACCCACTTATCAATTAGTCATCAAATCAATAGTTCCCAATTTTGGCCTATAAAAGGAGGCATTTGCCATGCATTTAGGCATCTTGGTTTCCAGATCAAGATCATGCTCTTCCTTTATCTCTTTGTATTTTTTGTAATGTTTATGCTTTGCTTTCATTAATACTAAGTTTATGCTTTTCATTTCCTTTCCTTTACTTAGTTAACTTTTATGTTCTTATTTTGTTTATCTATTTTGCTTTCTTTCATTATGTCTAGCTAAGTTAGTTATGTCAAGGCGAAAAGGTTACACTAATGGTGTAAGAATAAGTATAATGTAAACTTAATATGGACTTTAATGTTTGATACTAACATGTTTTATATTTGTTATCTTGTTCACTCTTTAATACTTTGCTTGTTAAATGACTAATCTTGATTTATGTTGTATAACACTTGGTACAACAAATGCTTGGCACTTTCATAGCCCATAATGTATGGTATAACCGGCACCTGAGCTATGAAAGGAACTTGATTTGTTGTTAACATAAGTTATAATCATGAATGCTTGACGAGATTTACAAGTATTAGCATTAATTGAATAAGATGACTAATGTAATCATGTTAACAATATATAATCTGATTGGAACCTCCTTTATGTGTGGTTTCCAACTCAATAATAAGAGTTTATACTATACTTGTTTGATATACCATTAGTGGAACCTCTAACCTTGACATTTGTTATTATTATTGTTTAATCCTTACATTAATATTTCATCTCTAAGTTCTCATCATCATCATCTTCTTCTTCTTCTCTTTCTTTATTATTATTATTATTATTATTATTATTATTATTATTATTATTATTATTATTATTAGTACTACTACTATTATTATTATTATTATTATTATTATTGTTGTTGTTGTTGTTATTGTTGTTTTATAATTGTTGTTTATAAAAGGAGAAGACATCAATCTTTTAGTCGTGTCAAGTTTTTGGCGCCGTTGCCGGGGAGGTAAGTTCTTGTATAAATTATAGTAGCTATTTTATTTTCTCTTTTCACTTTTCTTGTATATAACTTTGTTTCTTTTCTCTTGTTGCTTCTTCTTTTGTTTTCTTCTTCCTTTTATTTTATTTCTACACGTGCATGAGAGTGTGGTCACGTACATCAAGTGGTAGACTTTGTAGGATATCCTCATCATTTTCAGAAAATATGGCCGAAGAAGATAATCAATCACTTCATAATGAAAATAATGAGAATAACCGTGCTAGAACACTTAGAGACCACATGAATCCCATAAGAACAAGTGCACCATCATGCATAGTTTTTCCTCCTGATGCATCTCATTTTAATTTTAAACCAGGTATTATTCAACTTTTACCTTTTTTTCATGGTTTAGAATTGGAAAATCCATACTTGCATTTAAGGGAATTTGAGGAGGTCTGCAACACATATAATAATTTAAATTGTAGCATGAACACCATCAGATTAAAGCTTTTTCCTTTTTCATTAAAAGATAAAGCTAAAACATGGCTACAAAATTTAAGACCAGGATCCATTCGTGCTTGGGATGAAATGCAACAACAGTTTTTAAAGAAGTTTTTCCCATCTCATAGAACAAACTCTTTCAAGAGACAAATCACCACTTTCACTCAAAAACAAGGAGAAATATTTTACAAATGTTGGGATAGGTATCGAGACTTGCTTAGTACTTGCCCCCATCATGGTTTTGAAACATGGAGATTGGTTTCACATTTCTATGAAGGGTTAACACCTAAAGATAAGCAAATGGTTGAATTGATGTGCAATGGAACTTTTGAAGATAAAGACCCTGATGAAGCAATGGAGTACTTAGACTTGTTAGCTGAAAATGCTCAAAATTGGGACACTGCGGGTATATATGAGGCACCGAGTAAAACTCAACCTCATACATCTAGTGGAGTTATGTATAACCTTAGGGAAGATCATGACCTCCAAGCCAAGTTTGCATCTTTAGCTAGAAAAGTTGAGGCACTAGAATTGAAAAAGAGTGGTCAATTAAAATCTGTTGAAAACATTGTGTGTCAAATCTGTGAAACAAATGAACACTCAACCAGTAATTGTCCAACCTTGCCTTCTTTTAAGGAATGTCTCCATGAACAAGCCCATGCTTTAAACAGTTTCCAAAGGGCGAACCACAACCCATACTCCCAAACATACAACCCTGGTTGGAGAAATCACCCAAATTTTAGTTGGAAGAGTGAGAACAACAATGCACAAACTTCACAACCACCATTTCAAGCACACCACAATTTCCAAAATTCTCATGGATATGAACCTCCTTATGCTCCACCGCCTAGAAGAAATCTTGAGGAAACATTGCATGCATTCATTGAAAAGCAAGAGATAATCAATACTCAACTTGCTCAAAACATGACAGATTTGAAACATACTCTTGCTAAAGCAAAGGAAAGGAATTGAAAGGCATAAACATTACAAAAAATACAAAGAGAGAAAGCAAGAGCATGATCTTGATCTCGACAGCAAGATGCCTAAATACATGGCAAATGCCTCCTTTTATAGGCCAAAATTGGGAACTATTGATTTGATGACTAATTGATGAGTGGGTGGTCAACTCTTGACTTGGTGACAATCCTTATCTTCTCTTGTCTGCCCAAAACATTATTGATAACGTCAAAATTGAAGCCACTCGAAAACATAAAAGTTGTAGTCAATTGTCTCAGCTTTCTTGTGTAAAACATGCAGCTTATTTCGACTTCTATAACTCTGGATATGGCTAAAATACTGAACGGTGCTCGGGCTGGAGGACAGATTCGGCCTTCTTTGTTGTTGCAACAATTTGGACTTGAAAATGGCCTTTTTAGATCTTGGGCTCCTATGAAAGTTGTAGGCCTATGTCTTACCTTTCCATCCATAATCCGTAGACCTAAATCTGAGATCTATAGCTCCAGATATGACCCAATTACCGAACAGTGTTCCGGTTTGGATTGCACCGACATCTCTTTTCTAAGTTTGGTCATCTCTTTATCCTTTCAATTTCAGTTCTTAAATTCATAAATCAATCCTTTTATTTATGTGATAGGCCTGCATTTAAAATGAACATTTACCACAAATTAAAGGTATCTTATATTATTAGATATATTATTATAAAACATGCTTTAGTTAAGGAGTTATTGATACTTCAAATGCAAAATGATGATATAAAACCATGATAAAAATGCATTTTTAAGTACTAATCACACCCCCGAACCAGCTTATTATTAGTCCCTAGTAATCAAAGCGTTAAAATAGAAAAACAATTTGCAAATTCCACAAAGCAAGGTATTCATCATTTAACTTCCATTAATCTATCCAGATAAACAAACTCTCGTTAAATTTATATACCTGCTCAATACCTCTTAACAAGATATTCATAAACCTTTCTTTTGTACTCAATGTATCAACACATAATTATGGGGCTTTTCTTGGAAGAAAACAAAATTTTTGTTCTAATGTTTAAGGTTAACTTCCTTGGGTTGGGATTATTATTTTTGTCTCTTTTTTTTTCTTCTTTTTTTTTTAAATATATATACATATAATTTAAAAACACCATGCATCTTTAACCCATGTAACGAGCTTTTGGCTAATAACTCCCAGACCAGTTGGTCTTAGGGCATTAGGTGTTAAGACACCCCTACGAGCTTAGTAACTCGGGTCGCAGATACTGATATGTAGATAGTGCAATGTTTGATTTCCTTAAGCTTTTCTTCTCAACCCATGTAACAAGCGTAGGGCCAATAGCTCCCAAGTTAGTTGACTTTAGGGTATTAGGTGTTAAAACACCCCTTCGGGCTTAATTGCTTAGGTAAGGGAGGCTACAAAACCAAACTTATCTACTTTTTTATTATTATCATTTTTTCTTTTTTCTTTTTTTTTGTTTTTTTGTTTTTTTTAATTATATACTATCCCTTTCCTTTAGTTGTTACCTTTAACAAAAGAACATAAATAATGTAATAATCCAATATGCAACCCACAATCATATGTTTAAAGTGTGTGTGTGTAAATTAAAGTTTAAGAATACATGTTAAATAAGTATATGAGCATAATTAAGTGATAACAATGCGAGAGTTTATAAATCTGAATATTTCAAGAAGTATTATGATAGACCTTGTTAAGAATGGTTACTAAGATGCATCTCAAGAGTCACTTTAACAAAAGAGCTCCTTTACTCTACCATCCTAGTAACAACAATTATGCACATACTTTATGAAATGGAAAACAATTTTTTTTTTATCAACTACTACCCTCTCCTCCCAACTAAAACGAGACATTGTTCTCAATGTTTAAAGGTAGAAAGATAGAATATAGAAGATATCACCTGAAATAACGAACATTGACAAACCTGAAACACATTTAAACAAAAATAAGAAATAACAAAACACAATAATAAAACAAAACAACATAAAAATTACAAATGAAGACTCAAATCTAATCTAAACTTTTTATGGCTTTCCTTAGATGATCAATTTATGCGATTCATGGAGGGATCAATTACAAGAATGAAAGATTGTAGTTGATCAATCAATTGTTCAGCAGTAGCAGCAGAGATTATGATTTGTCGTGCAAAAGATGTTAGAAATTCCTATTCCACAGCATGATCAAGAAAAGACAGCAACTTATCATAATAACCATTAACATTTAACAAATCTATGGGTTTATGGTGAATGTGCAGTTGGGCCTAAGAGGAAATATGAAAGATCTCTTCCAATGTGCCTAGACCACCTGGTAAAGCAATGAAGACATCAGCATGGTTAAACATTGCATTCATTCAAGCTGACATTGTGGAAACCTGAAGTTCCTCTCCAATTCTTTTTCCAATGATGTCCCCTTATGCTAAAGCTTCGGGGATGACCCCCAAAACTTAACTACCTCCTAAAAATGCAGCTATTGACACACCTCCCATTAACCCAAGACTGCCTCCCCCATACACTAAATGAATCTTTCTCTCAGCTAGCACTTGACCAAGATAATTTGCTGATTCTAAAAACTCCTTTTCTTTCCCAGGACTAGATCCACCAAAAACACAAATGTTTCTTATATGATGACCTGAGGAACTTGTGATTTCTACACACTTTTGTATTTGTTGAATGTATGGGTTGAGTAGAAATGAAAGGAAGGAAGATAGGGTTTTATAGATGAGAAATTAGAAAGGCAATCATACCACCTATATGTAGGCTAGCTAGAGTCTCACACACACACACACACTCTCTCTCTCTCTCTCTCTCTTTATTTATTTATTTGTTTACTTTTGAAAAAGCATGTGTATGTACAAGTAGTTGTGATTGTGGCTCACATCTTCCCTTGGTTTTACATCCAAAAACGGCTTAAACGATGTAGGACACGATGCACATCTCCACTAGGATGATATTCATCTCCAATGTCATGTTTCCAAATGATAGCTTCATCAGTCCATTCCTATAATTAATCAATGCGTTAGAAGTTGCAAGAAACAGATGTCCGAAAATAACATGAAATGAATTACATGCTTCAAGAGGTTCTGTGTCCAAGAGAATAAAATCCACAGGATAAATAAATTTATCAACTTGTACTAACACATCTTCAATTATTCCTCTAGGCACTTTTACAAATCTATCGGCAAGTAAAAGAGATATAGAAGTTGGTTTTAACTCACCTAGATTGAGGCTTTGAAAAACTGAATATGGAAGTAAATTCACACTAGCACCAAGATCAAGTAAGGCTCTTTCAATTTTTTATTCTCCAATAAAGCAAGAAATTGTAGGACAACCAAGGTCTTTATATTTCAAAGCATTATTCTATTGAAGAATAACACTTACTTGTTCAACTAAAAAGGCTTTCTTTTTCACATTCAGTTTCCTCTTCACAGTGCATAGATCTTTTAAAAATTTAGCATAGGAAGGAACCTGTTTAATAGCATCCAACAAAGGTATATTGATTCTTACCTGTTTGAAAGTTTCAAAAATTTCAGAGTTGTGATTGACTTTCCTTTGTTTGGTCATGGCTTGAGGAATGGAAATGTTAACGGAGAATCAATCTTTTCTTTGCAATTTTCAGATTCAACCCCTTCCTTACCCTGAAGATTGACTCATCATCTTTCTCATAAGGTTCAAGAGAGGGTTTTTCAATAACCTTACCACTGCACAGAGTAGTGACTGATTTGACTTGATCTATGTGTTGGCATCCAGAACTACTTGCATTTGCATTATATTACCCCTTGGGATTTTGTTGTGGTTAAGATGGAAACTTACCTTTCTCTTAAAAACTGAGAGCATATGTTACTTTTACAAGAGTATCTTTAAAATCTGTCAAAGTTTTGAGCAAGTTGAGTATTGATTGTCTCTTGCTTTTCAATGAATGCATGCAATATTTCCTCAAGATTTCTTCTAAGAGGTGGAGCATAAGGAGGTGCATATCCATGAGAATTTTGGAAATTGTGGTGAGCTTGAAATGGTGGTTGTGAAGTTTGTGCATTGTTGTTCTCACTCTTCAACTAAAATTTGGGTGATTTCTCCAACCAGGGTTGTATGTTTGTGAGTATGGGTTGTGGTTGGCCCTTTGGAAACTATTTAAAGCATGGGCTTGTTCATGAAGACATTGCTTAAAAGAAGGCAAGGTTGGACAATTGTTGGTTGAGTGTTCATTTATTTCACATATTTGACACACAATGTTTTCAACAGATTTTAATTGACCACTCTTTTTCAATTCTAGTGCCTCGACTTTTCTAGCTAAAGATGCAAACTTGGCTTGAAGGTCATGATCTTCCCTAAGGTTGCACATACCTCGACTAGATGTATGAAGTTGAGTTTTACTTGGTGCCTCATAAGTACCCGCGGTGTCCCAATTTTGAGCATTTTCAGCTAACAAGTCTAAGTACTCCATTGCTTCATCAGGGTCTTTATCTTCAAAAGTTCCATTGTCCATTGCTTCATCTAACAAGTCTAAGTACTCCATTGCTTCATCAGGATCTTTATCTTCAAAAGTTCCATTCCACATCAATTCAACCATTTGCCTATCTCTAGGTGTTAACCCTTCATAAAAATATGAAACCAATCTCCATGTTTCAAAACCAGGATGAGGGCAAGTACTAAGCAAGTCTCGATACCTATCCCAATATTGGTAAAATGTTTCTTGATTAGTACTTAAAAGTGCATTTTTATCAAGGTTTTATATCATCATTTTGCACTTGAAGTATCAATAACTCCTTAACTAAAGCATGTTTTATAATAATATATCTAATAATATAAGATACCTTTAATTTATGGTAAATGTTCATTTTAAATGCAGGCCTATCACATAAATGAAATGATTGATTGATGAATTTAAGAACTGAAATTGAATAGATAAAGAGATGGCTAAACTTAGAAAAGAGATGTAGGTGCAATCCAAACTGGAACACTATTCGGTAATTGGGTCATATCTAGAGCTATAGATCTCAGATATAGGTCTACTTTATATGGTATCCTCATCATTTTCAGAAAATATGGTCGAAGAAGATAATCAATCACTTCATAATGAGAATAATAAGAATAACCGTGCTAGAACACTTAGAGACCACATGAATCCCACAAGAACAAGTGCACCATCATGCATAGTTTTTCCTCCAGATGCATCTCATTTTAATTTTAAGCCAGCCATTATTCAACTTTTACCTTCTTTTCATGGCTTAGAATTAGAAAATCTATACTTGCATTTAAGGGAATTTGAGGAGGTCTGCAACAGATATAATAATTTAAATGCAACAACAGTTTTTGAAAACGTTTTTCCCATCTCATCGAACAAACTCTTTCAAAAGACAAATCACCACTTTCACTCAAAAACCAGGAGAAATGAAATGACTAAAAGATTGATGTCTTCTCCCAAGTGTAGGAGTGTCGAAGTAATAAATAACCCGGCAAGACCGGGGTCGAACCACAGGGAGGTTAATTGTACAAATTATAAAAAACCATAGGGAGGTTAATTGTACAAATTATAAATAACAATAATACAACAACAATAACAACAACCACAACAACAACAATAATAGTAATAACAGTAATAATAATAATAATAATAATAATAATAATAATAATAATAATAATAATAAAGAAAAAGAAGAAGAAGAAGATGAAGAAGAAGATGAAGATGAGAACTTTGAGCTGAAATATTAATGTAAAGATTTAACAACGCTAACAATAAATGTCAAGGTTAGAGGATCCACTAATGGCATGTCAAACAAGTATAGTATAAACTCTTATTAGTCAATTGGAAACCACACACAAAGGAGGTTCCAATCAGATTATAGATTGTTAACATGATTACATTAGTCATCTTATTCCATTAATGCTAATACTTGTAAATCTCTTCAAGCATTCATGATTATAACTTATGTTAACAACAAATCAAGTTCCTTTCATAGCTCAGGTGGTGGTTATACCATACAGTATGGGCTATGAAAGTACCAAGCATTTGTTGTACCAAGTGTTATACAACATAAATCAACAGTAGTCATTTAACAAGCAAAGTATTAAAGAGTGAACAAAATAATAAATACAAAACATGTTAGTATCAAACATTAAAGTCTATATTGAGTTTACACTATACTTATTCTTACACCATTAGTGTAACCTTTTCACCTTGACATAATAAACTTAGCTAAACATAATAAAAGAAAGAAAAATAAATAAACAAAATAAGAACATAAATAAGATAAGAGTTAACTAAGTAAAGGAAAGGAAATGAAAGGCATAAACTTGATATTAATGAAAGGAAAGCATAAATATTACAAAAAATACAAAGAGAGAAAGCAAGAGCATGATCTTGATCTGGAAACCAAGATGCCTAAATGCATGGCAAATGCCGCCTTTTATAGGCCAAAATTGGGAACTATTGATTTGATGACTAAGTGATGAGTGGGTGGCCAACTCTTGACTTGGTGACAATCCTTATCTTCTCTTGTCTGCCCAAAACGTCATTGATAACGTCAACATTGGAGCCACTTGAAAACATAAAAGTTGTAGGCAATTGTCTTAGCTTTCTTGTGTAAACATTTCAGCTTATTTGGACTCCTAGAACTCCAGATATGGCCAAAATACTGAATAGTGCTCAAGTTGGAGGACAAATTCAGGCTTCTTTGTTGTTGCAACAATTTGGACTTGAAAATGGCCTTTTTAGATCTTGGGCTCCTATGAGGCCTTTTTAGATCTTGGGCTCCATATGAAAGTTGTAGGCCTATGTCTTACCTTTCCATCCATATAAATTAGACCCATATCTGAGATCTATAGCTCCAGATATGACCCAATTACCGAACAGTGTTTTGGTTTGGATTGCACCGACATCTCTTTTCTAAGTGTGGCCATGTCTTTATCCCTTCAATTTCAGTTCTTAAATTCATCAATTAATCCTTTCATTTATGTGATAGGCCTACATTTAAAATGAACATTTACCACAAATTAAAGGTATCTTATATTATTAGATATATTATTATAAAACATGCTTTAGTTAAGGAGTTATTGATACTTAAAATGCAAAATGATGATATAAAACTTTCATAAAAGTGCACTTTTAAGTACTAATCAGCGATGCTGCTGCTGCTGCCACCATTGGGGGAGCAGCTGGAGACGGCGCCGCTATGATGAGGAGACGCTGCTGCTGAGGCGAAGTGAGGGGGGAGCTGATGGATAAGGAAGGGGACGACATTAGTGGGTGCCGCTGTTATTGGCCGCCGCTGGGTTCTTCGGTGGGAGGAGGCTGTGAACGAGACTCCTGCTATTGCTGTGTGGCTATTCAGACGGAAAAAGGGAGAAAAATTGAAAACGAGAAAGGGAGGGGGGCGGCGACTCCAGATGAGGAAGAAGGAAATTTAGGTTTAGGTCTTCCCTTTTTTTGTCAAAATTGCCCCCCCCTTTGTTTGTGTTGTAAGCTGCTATTTATAGGCAACGTATTTTTCGGGTCTCAAAATTGGTCCCTCAATTTTTTGTAAATTTTGATTTTTTTGTATTTTTTGAAAACGAGCAATATCAACATCGACTCAATGAGGAAAATCAATGATTTTAAAAATAACGTGTTAAAAGTTGAACGCGTTCCAAATATCTTTGAAAATTTAAATTCTTTTGAGATGATGCTGAAAATGTTGAAAACAAGGCAAATATATTTAAAAATGTATTTTTTTGGATTTTCGTTGTTTTTTCTCTTTTTTTGGATTTTTCTAAAAATTTATCAAAACATGGGTCAAAATTGGGGAATAACCCAGAATTGGGTTATGACAATGCTAGTCAATTGTGAAAATTAAAAATAAATAAGCTTGAGGAAATAAGAAATGATGCATATGAAAATTTAAGAATTCATAAAGCAAGAATCAAAGAGTTTCATGACAATAAAATATTGAGAAAAACATTTAATGTAGGTTAAAAAGTCTTACTTTATAATTCTTGACTACATTTATTTCCTGGAAAACTAAGATCACAATGGAGCAGTCCTTTTATTGTGAAATATATGTATCCATATGCAGCTTGTGATATTGAGAATCCAAAAAATAGCAATATTTTCAAGGTAAATGGACATCGTTTGAAAGTTTACTTTGTCAATTTTTTAGTTGAAAATGACTCTATTGAATTGGGTGATCCTGTATATAAAGATTGATTTTTTTCCTCACATTATTTTTGTGTTTCTTTTTGAGTGATTTTTGCTAGTTTCTCTCACCCTAGTCAAATGGCAGACAATAGTACTCCGTGACTTAAGTCTGTTCTTTCAATTTCCCATAATAACTGATATTTGTGTATATATTTGTGCAATTCTTTGAATCTCTCTTTAATTCTCATTTGAAAATGGACACTAATCTTGAAAAATTGAAAAAGTATTTTTGCACTCTATCTCAGAATGCGATTACAAAAATTTACCGCGCTAGATGTGCAAGATTAAGGTTGTTAATGAATCATGGAATTCCTAAAGATATTCACTAGTTAATTGAAGTAAAGGTCCGATTATCAGGTGAGTACTCTAATTCCTTCATTTCACACATGCCTCGAACAAGTAAAAATACTTTTGCAAAGAAACGTCATGCAAAACGATTGAATGTGGTAGACTTTTTAGGGTATTGATTGTTTTTATATCATCATTTTGCACTTGAAGTATTAATAACTCCTTAACTAAAACATGCTTTATAATAACATATCTAATAATATAAGATACCTTTAATTTGTGATAAATATTCATTTTAAATGCAGGCCTATCACATAAATGAAAGGATTGATTGATGAGTTTAAGAATTGAAATTGAAAGTACAAAGAGATGGCCAAACTTAGAAAAGAGATGCTGATGTAGTCCAAAATAGAACACTGTTCGGTAATTGGATTATATCTAGAGCTGTAGATCTTGAATTTAGGTCTACTTTATATGAATGGAAAGGTAAGACAAAGGCATACAACTTTCATGAGAGCCCAAGATTTAAAAAGGTCATTTTCAAGTCTAAATTGTAGTAACAACGAAGAAGTCTGAATTTGTACTACAGCCCGAACATTGTTCAATTTTTTGCCCATATCTAAAGTTCTTAAAGACCAAATGACCTCCATTTTTTTTCTTGGAAAACTAAGACAATTTATTGCAACTTTCATGTTGCAAGTGGTTCCAATTCTAACGTTATCAATGATGTTTTATGCATACAAGAAAAGATAAGGATTGCCAACAAGTCAAGAGTTGGTCACCTACTCATCAATTAGTCATCAAATCAATAGTTCCAAATTTTAGGCTATAAAAGGAGGCATTTTCCATGCATTTAGGCATCTTGGTTTCCAGACCAAGATCATGCTCTTGCTTTCTCTCTTTGTATTTTTGTAATGCTTAAGTTTTTCTTTCATTAATATCAAGTTTATGCCTTTCAATTCCATTCCTTTACTTAGTTAACTTTTATCTTATTTGTGTTCTAATTTTATTTATTTATTTTTCTTTCTTTCATTATGTTTAGCTAAGTTTATTATGTCAAGGTGAAAAGGTTACACTAATGGTGTAAGAATAAGTATAATGTAAACTTAATATGGATTTTAATGTTTGATAATAACATGTTTTGTATTTGTTATCTTGTTCACTCTTTAATACTTTACTTATTAAATGACTAATCAAGATTTATGTTGTATAACACTTGGTACATCAAATACTTGACACTCTCATAGCCCATACCGTATGGTATAACCGACACCTCAGCTATGAAAGGAACTTGATTTGTTATTAACATAAGTTATAATCATGAATGCCTGACGAGATTTACAAGTATTAGCATTAATCGAATAAGATGACTAATGTAATCATGTTAACAATTTATAATCTGATTGGAACCTCCTTTGTGTGTGGTTTCTGATTGAGTAATAAGAGTTTATACTATATTTTTTTGACATACCATTAGTGGATTCTCTAAACTTGACATTTATTGTTATCATTGTTTAATCCTTGCGTTAATCTTCCATCTCAAAGTTCTCATCAACTTCTTCTTCTTCTTCTTCTATTATTATTATTGTTATTACTACTACTACTACTATTATTAATTTTCACACACACTTTAACATATGATCGTGGGTTGCACATTGGATTATTATATTATTTATTTTCTTTTGTTAAAAGTAATAACTAAGAAAAAGGGATAGTATATAATTTGAAAAAAAAACAAAAAAAAGGAGCAAAAAAAAATAATGATAATAAAAATATAGATAAGTTTGGTTTTGTAGCCTTCCTAACCTAAGCAATTAAGCCCGAAGGGGTGTTTCAACACCTAATCTAATACCCTAAAGTCAATTGACTTGGGAGCTATTGGTCCAACCTAAGCAAAGTTCTCATCAACTTCTTCTTCTTCTTGTTCTTCTATTATTATTATTGTTATTACTACTACTACTACTATTGTTATTGTTATTGGTACTATTGTTGTTGTTATTGTTGTTGTATTATTGTTATCTATAATTTATACAATTAACCTCCCTGTGGTTCGACCCCGGTCTTGCCGGGTTATTTATTACTTCGACACTCTTGCACTTGGAAGAAGACATCAATTTTTTGGTCATATCAATTGTGCATCAAAAGTATCATTAAGCCTCTTATTTTACATATGTATTTATTGTTTTTATTTGGATTTTTATAATAATTGATGTGCTTTTTAGTAATGAAGTTTCTTTTAATGTTTTGCTAGGTTTTTAGAGTTTAAATGGATTATGTCAGAAAATTTAATGTCAGAATTTGAAAAAAAGAATTGACAAGAAATTTAGTTGAAGTTTGAAGCAAAACTTGGTTCAAATAAGTGCTCCAAATGTTCCCCAAAAAATCAATTCTATTCCAATCCTAGAAAAGATTATCATATGATCTATTTCAAGCCCAAATTTGCCTTATAGTATGTGCAAACTTCAATCATCAAATACTCAAGGTTTCAATATCAATATTAGCTCAAATAATAGGTACATTTTTATCCTTATATGATGCTTAAATTCAGCCCCAAATCAGCCTTGAAATGATCCCAAACACAATCCATGATCTTACATGTCCACACAACAAATAACAATTGATTTATTTTGGGTAATCCAATGATCCAAGAAAGTAAGCACATGGATGGAAAGCTATAGGAGACATTATTACATTATTTTAGGTCAAAAATAAGAAAGAGATAGTTCATAAAGGAGGAAGAAAAACATGCACCAAAGTGGTTGCAAAGCTGGCCTAATTTGATTTTTCAAAATACCTTTTAGTGTTTTTCCCATAACGTTTGACTCGGGTGTCCAAATGAGCTGCTCTTTAATGATTTGGAAATCTGATAGAATTTTCTATAAATATATCTCTAATAGACATCTCCAAAAAAGGCTTATAGGAGGGTCTAAATTGCTGTCCAAAATGAGCATTATATTTATATCTGAATTTTTACTGAAATTATATTGTATTTTTCTTTGTAGATTTTAGTTTTTTATTTTGTAAAACTTATTGTTTTAGTTTGATTCAAGTTATTTCATGTTTATTAAAGTATTCTTGTATATAATCATGGTTGGCTAATCTCTTTCTTGGATCCAAATCAAGGATGATGGTGGTTGAGGTGAGTTCTTTAAGATATGAATGAATCTTAATATTTATCTTCTCATTTTCTTGAAGAATGTTTTATTATTGCAAGGAAATTTTAGAATTATTATTTAGATAATGTTATAATCTTGAATTTTTATGCACAAACTTTAGTTTTGGTATAGAGATTGCTTGATTCAATGTCTTACTTAATATGAAAGTACTTTTTTATTCTTAAGTAATAATCAATCTTCATCTTTTTAAACTTCATTGTAATATCTTCTGATCTAATATCATCATCATTGATATTAGGTTGAGTTATCTTATATATCTTGAAGGAATCATCAATACATCACAATTGAAATTAATTTGGACCAAGACTTACTTTTTCTTGTCATTTAAAATCTATTTACACGTTTTCATATTTGAAACAAATCCATCAATTTTGTAGCCATGTTTTAGCTTTATCTTTTAATGAAAAAGGAAAAAGCTTTAATCTAATGGTGTTCATGCTATAATTTAAATTATTATATGTGTTGCAGACCTCCTCAAATTCCCTTAAATGTAAGTACGAATTTTCTAATTCTAAGCCATGAAAAAAAGGTAAAAGTTGAATTATGCCTAGCTTAAAATTAAAATAAGATGCATCGGGAGGAAAAACTATGCATGATGGTGCACTTGTTCTTGTGGGATTCATATGGTCTCTAAGTGTTCTAGCACGGTTATGCTCATTATTCTCATTATGAAGTGATTGATTATCTTCTTCGGCCATATTTTATGAAAATGATGAGGATACCCTACAAAGTCTACCACTTAATGTATGTGACCACGCTTTTATGCACGTGTAGGAATAGAATAAAAGAAAGAAGAAAACAAAAGAAGATGAAATAAGAGAAAATAAACAAAGTTATATACAAGAAAAGTCAAAAGTGAAAATAAAATAAATACTATAATTTGTACAAGAACTTACCTCCCCACCAAAAACTTGGCATGATGAAAAGATTAATGTCTTCTCCCAAGTGCAGGAGTGTCGAAGTAATAAATAACCCAGCAAGACCGGGGTCGAACCACAGAGAAGTTAATTGTACAAATTATAGACAACAATTATAAACAACAACAATAGTAACAATAACAACAATAATAATAATAGTAGCAATAATAATAGTAGTAGTAGTAATAGTAATAGTAATAGTAATAATAATAGTAATAGTAATAACAACAACAACAATAATAATAATAATAAGGAAAAAGATGGAGAAGAAGAAGATGATGATGAGAACTTTGAGATGGAATATTAATGTAGAGATTAAACAATGATAATAACAAATGTCAAGGTTAGAGGTTCCACTAATGATATGTCAAACAAATATAGTATAAACTCTTATTATTGAATTGGAAACCACACACAAAGGAGGTTCCAATCAGATTATAGATTGTTAACATGATTACATTAGTCATCTTATTCGATTAATGCTAATACTTGTAAATCTTGTCAAGCATTCATGATTATAACTTATGTTAACAACAAATTGTTGCGATGTCGTGGTCGCACAAATTAATTACCCTAGCTTAAAACACAACACACAAGATAGTATAAAGCAAGCAAGGGGTTGATCCCACAAGGAAGATTTAGTTCAGATTTTTATGCTAAACGTTATGCAATTGGGGGGTTTTGATTTGTGATGATCTAAACTATGGAAGAAATTAAACTAGCAAACAAAATCAATTGAAATCAAAATTTATCAAGAAAACAAACCTTGGTTGCAAGCACACATCCACCAATGGAAATTAGAACCGATCCTTGAAACAAAACTACAATTTATATTCTGAATTTTTATCTTTTCTTAATGTTGGTTAATTAACGGATCCGCCGTATAATTAACCCTAACCAACAAATAATCACAATGTCCGCATTAATGATTTAGTTCAATGGCAGCCCTAAGAACTAGATATTTGAGTGTTTTCCCTAAGTTTAATAATGTAGTTCCGCCACAATTATCAAGCTTAGTTGCTTCACAAGTTCATACATCACAACTCCGGTTTTGATATCAAACTTAGCAATAAATTGTTCACAATAATAACTTAGAGTTCCGCTCTAGCAATTATCAACAACAATCATAGAAAATATGCATAGGAAAACAACCATACTTATTCATAATATAAACTGAAAATAAAAGGAAGAATAAATCTCACGGTTCTTGAAATCCGAAGGTTTGTTGTGTCCTTGCAACCAAGAAAAGAGCTTAGCCTTGCATAACCATTGAACAACTACTCTTAAAGAATGAAGAGAGCATGATTTTTTGGGTTTGTAGAGGAGAGAATTTGTGTTTCTTCACTTCTGGCTGCTGCCCCTTCTCTCCTCTCTCTCTTTCTTTTTATATGCTAAGAAACCCTAGTTCCTAATTTACAAAGTAGTCCTCCCTTAAGTTGACAATTGACATTTAAGTACTTCTATAACTATTTTCCCTAAAAAAGAGAAATAGCCTTGCATGAAATCTTCAAACTCTGACTTAGAGGAGCTAAATTGCTGATATAAAAACTTGGATGACGGTTTAGAAACTTCAAAACATAATTTGGACTCATTTCTTCACGAAACCTGATTGCTGGCAGAATTCATTTGTCATATTTGAAAAATCATATCTCCCTCATATGACATCGTTTTTTGATGAACTTTGGAGCGTTTATAGTCCTTTGCGTCAGGAATCCCACAAAATTGAGTTTGCATAAATTGGACTTCTATATCCCCAGATATTGAATTTTGAATAGACAAAGGTCAACAGTGGCAGAATGCGAGATTTGACTTTGAAGGATGTGATTTCCATGATCTTCCTCTTTTTATTTTTCTTGCATTGCATTTCCAGAAAGGTATGGATGTTAGGTTTTTATTTCCACTAGAATCACTTCATTTCGATCTCTAGAACTCACGCTCTGCACAAAACATTGACTGAACATCAAATATGCCAATTATCTCCAATTTACTCCTTTTTGCATTTTTCATCCAAAAGTGCCTTCAAAACATAAAACAAAGAATATCAAGGCATTTTACATATAAAACATGGACAAAACATTAGGTAAATATGGGTGAAACTATCGAATAATATGGTTACATCACAAATCAAGTTCCTTTCATAGCTCAGGTGTCGGTTATACCATACAGTATGGGCTATGAAAGGGCCAAGCATTTGTTGTACCAAGTGTTATACAACATAATCAAGATTAGTCATTTAACAAGCAAAGTATTAAAGAGTGAACAAGATAACAAATATAAAACATGCTACTATCAAACATTAAAGTCCATATTAAGTTTACACTATACTTATTATTACACCATTAGTGTAACCTTTTCACCTTGACATAATAAACTTAGTGATTAGTACTTAAAAGTGCATTTTTATCATGGTTTTATACCATCATTTTGCACTTGAAGTATCAATAACTCCTTAACTAAAGCATGTTTTATAATAATATATTTAATAATATAAGATACCTTTAATTTGTGGTAAATGTTCATTTTAAATGCAGGCCTATCATATAAATGAAAGGATTGATTGATGACTTTAAGAACTTAAATTGCAAGGGCAAAGAGATGACCAAAATTAGAAAAGAGATGTCGGTGCAATCCAAACCGGAATACTGTTCGGTAATTGGGTCATATTTATAGCTATAGATCTTAGATTTAGGTCTACTTTATATGGATGGAAAGGTAAGACATAGGGTTACAACTTTCATATGGAGCCCAAGATCTAAAAAGGCCATTTTTAAGTTCAAATTATTGCAACAACAAAGAAGCCCGAAGCTGTCCTGAAGCCCGAAGCTGTCCTCCAGCCCGAGCACTATTTAGTATTTTGGCCATATTTGAAGTTCTAGAAGTCCAAATGACCTGAATTGTTTACACAAGAAAACTAAGACAATTGCCTACAACTTTCATGTTTTCATGTGGCTCCAATTTTGACGTTATCAATGACGTTTTGGGCAGACAAGAGAAGATAAGGATTGTCACCAAGTCAAGAGTTGGCTACCCACTCATCAATTAGTCATCAAATCAATAGTTCTCAATTTTGGCCTATAAAAGGAGGCATTTGCCATGCATTTAGGCATCTTGGTTTCCAGATCAAGATCATGCTCTTGCTTTCTTTCTTTGTATTTTTTGTAATGTTTATGCTTTGCTTTCATTAATATCAAGTTTATGCATTTCATTTCCTTTCCTTTACTTAGTTAACTTTTATCTTATTTATGTTCTTATTTTGTTTATTTATTTTTCTTTCTTTTATTATGTTTAGCTAAGTTTATTATGTCAAGGTGAAAAGGTTACACTAATGGTGTAAGAATAAGTATAGTGTAAACCTAATATGGACTTTAATGTTTGATACTAACATGTTTTGTATTTGTTATCTTGTTCACTCTTTAATACTTTGCTTGTTAAATAACTAATCTTGATTTATGTTGTATAGCACTTGGTACAACAAATGCTTGGCACTTTCATAGCCCATACTGTATGGTATAACCGACACCTGAGCTATGAAAGGAACTTGATTTATTGTTAACATAAGTTATAATCATGAATGCTTGACGAGATTTACAAGTACTAGCATTAATCGAATAAGATGACTAATGTAATCATGTTAACAATCTATAATCTGATTGGAACCTCCTTTGTGTGTGGTTTCCAATTGAATAATAAGAGTTTATACTATACTTGTTTGACATACCATTAGTGGAACCTCTAACCTTAACATTTGTTATTATTATTATTTAATCCTTACATTAATTTTCCATCTCCAAGTTCTCATCATCTTCTTCTTCTTCTTCTCTTTTTTTTTTTTTATTATTATTACTACTACTACTACTACTACTACTACTATTATTATTATTATTATTATTATTATTATTATTATTATTATTATTGTCATTGTTGTTATTATTGTTATTACTATTATTATTGTTGTTGTACTATTGTCGTTTATAATTTGTACAATTAACCTCCCTGTGGTTCGACCCCGGTCTTGCCGGGTTATTTATTACTTCGACACTCCTGCACTTGGGAGAAGACATCAATCTTTTAGTCGTGTCAAGTTTTTGGTGTCGTTGTCGGGGAGGTAAGTTTTGTATAAATTATAATATTTATTTTATTTTCTCTTTTCACTTTTCTTGTATATAACTTTGTTTCTTTTTTCTTGTTTCTTCTTCTTTTGTTTTCTTTTTCCTTTTATTTTATTCCTACACGTGCATGAGAGTGTGGTCATGTACATCAAGTGGTAGACTTTGTAGGGTATCCTCATCATTTTCAGAAAATATGGCCGAAGAAGATAATCAATCACTTCATAATGAGAATAATGAGAATAACCGTGCTAGAATACTTAGAGACCACATGAATCCCACAAGAACAAGTGCACCATCATGCATAGTTTTTTCTCCCGATGCATCTCATTTTAATTTTAAACCAGGTATTATTCAACTTTTACCTTCTTTTCATGGCTTAGATTTGGAAAATTCATACTTGCATTTAAGGGAATTTGAGGAGGTCTACAACACATATAATAATTTAAATTGTAGCATGAGCACCATCAGATTAAAGCTTTTTTCTTTTTCATTAAAAGATAAAGCTAAAACATGGCTACAAATTTTGAGACCAGGATCTATTCGTGCTTGGGATGAAATGCAACAACAGTTTTTGAAGAAGTTTTTCCCATCTCACAGAACAAACTCTTTCAAAAGACAAATCACTACTTTCACTCAAAAACCAGGAGAAACATTTTACCAATGCTGGGATAGGTATCGAGACTTGCTTAGTACTTGCCCTCATGATGGTTTTGAAACATGGAGATTGGTTTCACATTTTTATGAAAGGTTAACACCTATAGACAGGCAAATGGTTGAATTGATGTGCAATGGAACTTTTGAAGATAAAGATCCTGATGAAGCAATGGAATACTTAGACTTGTTAGCTGAAAATGCTCAAAATTGGGACACCGTGGGTACTTATGAGGCACCGAGTAAAACTCAACCTTATACATCTAGTGAAGGTATGTACAACCTGAGGAAAGATCATGACCTTCAAGCCAAGTTTGCATCTTTTGCTAGAAAAGTCGAGGCACTAGAATTGAAAAATAGTGGTCAATTAAAATCTATTGAAAACATTGTGTGTCAAATATGTGAAACAAATGAGCATTCAACCAATAATTGTCCAACCTTGCCTTCTTTTAAGGAATGTCTCCATGAACAAGCCCATGCTTTAAACAGTTTCCAAAGGGCCAACCACAACCCATACTCACAAACATACAACCCTAGTTGGAGAAATCACCTAAATTTTAGTTGGAAGAGTGAGAACAACAATGCACAAACTTCACAATCACCATTTCAAGCACACCACAATTTCCAAAGTTCTCATGGATATGCGCCTCCTTATGCTCCATCTTCTAGAAGAAATCTTGAGCAAACATTGCATGCATTCATTGAAAAGCAAGAGACAATCAATACTCAACTTGCTCAAAACATGACAGATTTTAAAGATACTCTTGCAAAATTAACATCTGCTCTTAGTTTCCAAGAGAAAGGTAAGTTTTCATCTCAACCACAACAAAATCCCAAGGGGCAATACAATGCAAATGCAAGTAGTTCCGGAAGCCAACACATGGATCAAGTCAAATCAGTCACTACTTTGCGCAGTGGTAAGGTTATTGAAAAACCCTCTCTTCAACCTTATGAGAAAGATGATGAGTCAATCTCTGAGGGTAAGGAAGGGGTTGAATCTGAAAATTGTAAAGAAATGACTGATTCACCACCAGCACTTCCATTTCCTCATGCCATGACCAAACAAAGGAAAGTCAATCACAACTCTGAAATTTTTGAAATTTTCAAACAGGTAAGGATCAATATACCTTTGCTGGATGCTATTAAATAGGTTCCTTCCTATGCTAAATTTTTGAAAGATCTATGCACTGTGAAGAGGAAACTGAATGTGAAAAAGAAAGCCTTTCTAGCCGAACAAGTAAGTGCTATTCTTCAGAACAATAATGCTTTAAAATATAAAGACCCTGGTTGTCCTACAATTTCTTACTTTATTGGAGAGCATAAAATTGAAAGAGCCTTACTTGATCTTGGTGCTAGTGTGAATTTACTTCCATATTCAGTTTTTCAAAGTCTCAATCTAGGTGAGTTAAAACCAACTTCTATAACTCTTTTACTTGCCGATAGATCGATAAAAGTACCTAGAGGAATAATTGAAGATGTGTTAGTACAAGTCGATAAATTTATTTATCCTGTGGATTTTATTGTCTTGGACACACAACCTGTTGAAGTATGTAATTCATTTCCTGTTATTTTAGGACGTCCATTTCTTGCAACTTCTAATGCATTGATTAATTGTAGGAATGGACTGATGAAGCTATCATTTGGAAACATGACATTGGAGATGAATGTTTTCAACATTTGCAAGCAACCTAGAGATGATAATGATTTACAAGAAGTGGACTTTACTGAAAAATTAATTCATGATCAATTTCCAACCACTTCTAGTGAAATTGAGATTGATGAATCTGATGATTTGCAAATGATTTATTTTCAGGAAGAATCAAAGACAAGTAATTGGAGGCCACAAATTGAGGAATTGCCACCACGATCAATTAAGTCCATACCTTCAAGTGTTCAACCACCAAAACCTGATTTGAAGTCGTTGCCATACAATCTCAAATACTCATTTTTAGGAGAAAATGAAACTTTTCTGGTAATAATCTCTTCCAAACTTAATGCACATCAAGAAGGTAAGTTATTACAAACTCTGAAAATGCACAAAAATGCATTAGGATGGACCATAGCTGATATAAAAGGAATTAGTCCTTTGATTTGTACACACAGAATTTATCTAGAGAAAAATGCTAAACCCTCTAGAGAAATGCAACGAAGGCTAAATCCTAATATGAAAGAAGTAGTGAAAAATCAAGTCATTAAGCTTCTAGATAATGAAATCATTTATCCTATTTCTGACAGCAAATGGGTAAGTCCTACCCAAGTTGTACCCAAGAAGTCTGGAGTTACTGTGATAACAAATGAGAACAATGAGTTAATTCCCACTAGAATTGTTACTGGTTGGCGCATGTGCCTTGACTATAGGAAACATAATTCAATGACTAGAAAAGATCATTTTCCTTTACCTTTCATGGATCAAATCCTAGAAAGAGTTGCAGGTTATGAATTTTATTGTTTCCTAGATGGCTATTCGGGTTACAACCAAATTGAAATTGCATTGGAAGATCAAGAGAAGACTACTTTCACATGTCCATTTGGTACTTTTGCATATCATAGGATGCCTTTTGGATTATGTAATGCACCAGCCACATTTCAAAGATGCATGCTTAGTATATTTAGTGATATGGTTGAACATTTTCTTGAGATTTTCATGGATGATTTTTCTGTTTTTGGCGATTCATTTGATGATTGTTTGACTAACTTAGAAAAGGTTTTGACCAGGTGTGAAGAGAAGAATCTTGTGCTGAATTGGGAAAAATGTCATTTTATGGTAACAAACGGCATTGTACTTGGTCACATTGTTTCATCAAAAGGAGTTGAGGTTGACAAATCTAAAATCGAGTTAATTGCAAACTTGCCAACACCAAAATCTCTTAAAGATGTTAGATCATTCCTAAGACATACTGGTTTTTATAGAAGGTTCATCAAAGATTTTAGTGTAATATCTAAGCCTTTAAGTAACCTTCTAACAAAGGATACTATTTTTGAATGGACTGAACATTGTGAAGAAGCCTTTGTTAAACTTAAAAACTTGCTTACTTGTGCTCCTATCATTCAACCTCCCGATTGGTCATTACCTTTTGAAATAATGTGTGATACTAGTGATTATGTCGTAGGTGCTGTTTTGGGACAAAGAAAAGATAAGAAACCTTATGTAATTTACTATGCAAGTAAAACTTTAAATAGTGCTCAAATGAATTATACCACCACTGAAAAAGAATTACTTGCAGTAGTATTTGCATGTGAAAAATTCAGATCTTATCTTGTTGGCTCACCTGTTGTTGTTTTTAGTGATCATGCAACATTGAAATATCTTCTTTCTAAGAAAGATTCTAAGGCTAGATTGGTGCAGTGGATTTTATTACTTTAAGAATTTGATATCACAATCAAAGATAAGAAAGGCAGCAAAAATGTTGTCGCAGATCACTTGTCAAGATTGACAACAGATTCGAAAACTGACATCACACCAATCGATGACTACTTTCCTGATGAATCTTTACTTTCTGTCTCTACAATGCCTTGGTTTGCTAATATTGTCAATTTTCTTATTTCAGGACAATTGCCAGCTCATTGGAGTACCCAAGATAAAAGAAAGTTCTTGAACGAAGTGAAGAACTTTTATTGGGATGATCCTTATTTATTCAAATATTATCCTGATCAAATATTTTGAAGATGCATTCCTGACAATGAGGTAAGTAGTGTCATTAAATTTTTTCATTCTGAGGCATGTGGGGGGGCCATTTCTCGTCAAGAAAGACAACTGCAAAAATCTTACAAAGTGGATTTTATTGGCCCACAATGTTCAAAGACTCACATGCATTCTGCAAGTCTTGTGAAAATTGTCAAAAGTTGGGATTTATTTCAAAACGTCACATGATGCCTTTAAATCCTATTATTGTCATTGAGATCTTTGACTGTTGGGGTATAGATTTCATGGGTCCATTCCCTCCATCATTTGGTTTCTTATACATATTAGTCGTAGTAGATTATATTTCAAAATGGATAGAGGCAATTCCAAGTCGAAACAATGATCACAAAACAGTGATAAAGTTTTTGAAAGAAAATATTTTGAGTCGATTTGGAGTCCCTCGAGCCATAATAAGTGATGGTGGAACATATTTCTGCAACAAGCCATTTGAGTCTTTAATGAAGAAATATGGAATCACACACAAAGTTGCCACCCCTTATCACCCTCAAACAAGTGGACAAGTAGAGCTTGCTAATAGGGAGATCAAACATATTTTGGAGAAAACAGTGAACCCTAATAGGAAAGACTGGTCTTTAAGACTTAATGATGCACTTTGGGCTTATCGAACTGCTTATAAAACATCATTAGGTATGTCACCTTATAGACTAGTCTATGGAAAACCTTGTCACTTGCCTGTGGAACTTGAACATAAAACTTATTGGGCTACTAAAGCTTTCAATTCAAATCTGGATGATGCTAGTCAACTGCGAAATTACAAATAAATAAGCTTGAGGAAATAAGAAATGATGCATATGAAAATTCAAGAATTCATAAAGCAAGAATTAAAGAGTTTCATGACAAGAAAATACTGAGAAAAACATTTAATGTTGGTCAAAAAGTCTTACTTTATAATTCTTGATTGCATTTATTTCCTGGAAAATTAAGATCAAGATGGAGCGGTCCTTTTATTGTGAAACATGTGTATCCATATGGGGCCTATGACATCGAGAATCCAAAGAATGACAATGTTTTCAAGGTAAATGGACATCGTCTGAAAGTTTACTTTGATAATTTCTTAGTTGAACATGACTCTATTGAATTGCGTGATCCTGTATATAAAGATTGATTTTATTTTATTTTATTTTATTCTATTTTATTGTCTCTTTTTGAGTGATTTTTGCTAGTTTCTCTCACCCCGGTCAAATGGCGGATAACGGTACTCCGTGACTTAAGTCGGTTCTTTCAGTTTCCCACAATAACTGATATCTGTGTATATATTTGTGCAATTCTTTGAATCTCTCTCTTTCAATTCTCATTTGATAATGGACGCTAATCTTGAAAAATTGAAAAAGTATTTTCCCGCTCTGCCTCAGAATACGATTACAAAAATTTACCGTGCTAGATGTGCAAGATTGAGATTGTTAATGAATCATGGAATTCCTGAAGATATTCGTTGGTTGATTGAAGCAAAGGTCCGATTATCAGGTGAGTCCTCTAACTTCTTCATTTCACACATGCCTGGAACAGGTAAAAGCACTTTTGCAAAGAAACGTCGTGCAAAACGACTAGAAGTCTGTCATCGATGTGCTAGATGGACTTGTAATACACAATGTCGTTCTTTAGGAATGGTATCTATAAATCGTGAAGATAAAATACAATTCATTAAGGATGGTCTGAGTAAGGAGTCTTTAGATAATCTTCTATTGACTCTTGAGACGCATCCTAGTGGAGATGTGCATCGTGCAATTCATGATTTATGGCCACTATTTCATAAAGAACATGATCGACTTAGTCTTGGGAATCTGACTAAACAAGACCCTGTTTGCCAGTTTTTAAGAAAACTAGATGGGAAGCTTATCCCCGACCCATAGAGGGCGTTTAAGCCGTTCTTGGACGTAAAACCAAGGGAAGATGTGAGCCACAATCACAACTACCTGTACATACACATGCTTTTTCAAAAGTAAATAAATAAATAAATAAAGAGAGAGAGTGTGTGTGAGACTCCAGCTGGCCTATATATAGGTGTTATGATTGCCTTTCTAATTTCTCATCTATAAAACCCTCTCTTCCTTCCTTTCATTTCTACTCAACCCATACATTCAACAAATACAGAAGTGTGTAGAAATGGCAAGTTCCTCAAGTCATCAAATAAGAAATATTTGTGTTTTCGGTGGATCTAGTCCTGGGAAAGAAAAGGAGTTTTTAGAATCAGCAAATCATCTTGGTCAGGTGCTAGCTGAGAGAAAGATTCATTTAGTGTATGGGGGAGGCAGTCTTGGGTTAATGGGAGGTGTGTCAATAGCTGCATTTTTAGGAGGTAGTCAGGTTTTGGGGGTTGTCCCCGAAGCTTTAGCACAAGGGGACATCATTGGAAAAACAATTGGAGAGGAACTTCAGGTCTCCACAATGTCAGCTCGAATGAATGCAATGTTTAACCATGCTGATGCCTTCATTGCTTTACCAGGTGGTCTAGGCACATTGGAAGAGATCTTTCATATTTCCTCTTGGGCTCAACTGCACATTCACCATAAACCCATAGGTTTGTTAAATGTTAATGGTTATTATGATAAGTTGTTGTCTTTTCTTGATCATGCTGTGGAACAGGAATTTCTAACATCTTCTGCACGACAAATCATAATCTCTGCTGCTACTGCTAAACAATTAATTGACCAGCTACAATCCTTCATTCCTGTAATTGATCCTTCCATGAGTCGCATAAATTGGTCAACTAAGGAAAGCCGTAAAAAGCTTAGATTGGATTTGAGCCTTCATTTGTGAATTTTTGTATCTTTTGGTTTTATTATTGTGTTTTGTTATTTCTTATTTTTGTTTCAGTGTGTTTCAGGTTTGTCAGTGTTCGTTATTTCAGGTGATATCTTCTATACTCTATCTTTCTACCTTTAAACATTGAGGACAATGTCTCATTTTGGTTGGGGGGAGAGGGTAGTAGTTGATAAAAAAAAAAAATTGTTTTTCATTTCATAAAGCATGTGCATAATTGCTGTTACTAGGATGGCAGAGTAAAGGAGCTCTTTTGTTAAAGTGACTCTTGAGACGCATCTTAGTAACCATTCTTAACAAGGTCTATTATAATACTTCCTAAAATATTCAGATTTACAAACTCTCGCATTGTTATCACTTAATTCTGCTCACATACTTATTTAACATGTATTCTTAAACCTTAATTTACACACACACACTTTAACATATGATTGTGGGTTGCATATTGGATTATTACATTATTTATGTTCTTTTGTTAAAGGTAACAACTAGGGGAAGGGATTGTATATAATTAAAAAAACAAAAACAAAAAAAAGAAAAAAAAAGAAAAAAAATGATGATAATAAAAATGTAGATAAGTTTGGTTTCTTAGCCTCCCTAACCTAAGCAATTAAGCCCGAAGGGGTGTTTTAACACCTAATACCCTAAAGTCAACTGACTTGGGAGCTATTGGCCCAACGCTTGTTACATGGGTTGAGGAGAAAAGCTTAAGGGAATCAAACATTGCACTATCTACAAATTAGTATCTACGACCCGAGTTACTAAGCTCGTAGGGGTGTCTTAACACCTAATGCCCTAAGACCAACTGGTCTGGGAGTCATTAGCTGAAAGCTCGTTACATGGGTTAAAGATTCATGCTGTTTTTAAATTATATGTATATATATTTAAAAAAAAAGAGAGAATAAAGAAGAAAAAAAAAAGACAAAAATAATAATCCCAACCCAAGGAAGTTAACCTTAAACATTAGAACAAAAATTTTGTTTTCTTCCAAGAAAAGCCCCATAATTATGTGTTGATACATTGAGCACAAAAGAAATGTTTATTAATATCTTGTTAAGAGGTATTGAGCAGATATCTAAATTTAATGAGAGTTTGTTTATCTGGATAGATTAATAGAAGTTAAATGATGAATACCTTGCTTTGTAGAATTTGCAAATTGTTTTTCTATTTAACGCTTTGATTACTAGGGACTAGTAATAAGCTGGTTGGGGGGGGTGATTAGTACTTAAAAGTGCATTTTTATCATGGTTTTATATCATCATTTTGCACTTGAAGTATCAATAACTCCTTAACTAAAGTATGTTTTATAATAATATATCTAATAATATAAGATACCTTTAATTTGTGGTAAATGTTCATTTTAAATGCAGGCCTATCACATAACTGAAAGGATTGATTGATGACTTTAAGAACTTAAATTGCAAGGATAAAGAGATGGCCAAACATCGAAAAGAGATGTCGATGCAATCCAAACCGGAATACTGTTCGGTAATTGGGTCATATCTGGAGTTATATATCTCAGATTTAGGTGCAATTTATATGGATGGAAAGGTAAGACATAGGCCTACAACTTTCATATGGAGCCCAAGATCTAAAAAGTCCATTTTCAAGTCCTCTAACTCCTTCATTTCACACATGCCTGGAATAGGTAAAAGCACTTTTGCAAAGAAACGTCGTGCAAAACGACTGAAAGTCTATCATCGATGTGCTAGATGGACTTGTAATACACAATGTCGTTCTTTAGGAATGGTGTCTATAAACCGTGAAGATAAAATACAATTCATTAAGGATGGCCTAAGTAAGGAGTCTTTAGATAATTTTTTATTGACTCTTGAGACGCATCCTAGTGGAGATGTGCATCGTGCAATTCATGATTTATGGCCACTATTTCATAAAGAACATGATCGACTTAGTCTTGGGAATCTGACTAAAAAAGACCCTGTTTGCCAGTTTTTAAGAAAACTAGATGGGAAGCTTATCCCCGACCCATAGAGAAAACTGGATGGGAAGCCTATCCCCGACCCATAGAGGGCGTTTAAGCCGTTCTTGGACGTAAAACCAAGGGAAGATGTGAGCCACAATCACAACTACCTATACATACACATGTTTTTTTTTAAAGTAAATAAATAAATAAATAAAAAGAGAGAGAGAGAGAGTGTGAGACTCCAACTGGCCTACATATAGGTGTTATGATTGCCTTTCTAATTTCTCATCTATAAAACCCTCTCTTCCTTCCTTTCATTTCTACTCAAACCATACATTCAACAAATACAGAAGTGTGTAGAAATGGCAAGTTCCTCAAGTCATCATATAAGAAATATTTGTGTTTTCGGTGGATCTAGTCCTAGGAAAGAAAAGGAGTTTTTAGAATCAGCAAATCATCTTGGTCAAGTGCTAGCTGAGAGAAAGATTCATTTAGTGTATGGGGGAGGCAGTCTTGGGTTAATGGGAGGTGTGTCAATAGCTGCATTTTTAGGAGGTAGTCAAGGTTTGGGGGTCGTCCCTAAAGCTTTAGCACAAGGGGACATCATTGGAAAAACAATTGGAGAGGAACTTCAGGTCTCCACAATGTCAGCTCGAATGAATGCAATGTTTAACCATGTTGATACCTTCATTGCTTTACCAGGTGGTCTAGGCACATTCGAAGAGATCTTTCATATTTCCTCTTGGGCTCAACTGCACATTCACCATAAACCCATAGGTTTGTTAAATGTTAATGGTTATTATGATAAGTTGTTGTCTTTTCTTGATCATGCTGTGGAACAGGAATTTCTAACATCTTTTGCACGACAAATCATAATCTCTGCTGCTACTGTTGAACAATTGATTAACCAACTACAATCTTTCATTCCTGTAATTGATCACTCCATGAATCGCATAAATTGGTCATCTAACGAAAGCCGTAAAAAGCTTAGAATAGATTTGAGTCTTCATTTGTAATTTTTGTGTTGTTTTGTTTTATTATTGTGTTTTGTTATTTCTTATTTTTGTTTAAATGTGTTTCAGGTTTGTCAATGTTCGTTATTTCAGGTGATATCTTCTATACTCTATCTTTCTATCTTAGAATATTGAGGACAATGTCTTGTTTTAGTTAGGGGGAGAGGGTAGTAGTTGATAAAAAAAAAATTGTTTTCCATTTCATAAAGCATGTGCATAATTGTTGTTACTAGGATGACAGAGTAAAGGAGCTCTTTTGTTAAAGTGACTCTTGAGATGCATCTTAGTAATCATTTTTAACAAGGTCTATTATAATACTTCTTGAAATATTCAGATTTACAAACTCTCGCATTATTATCACTTAATTCTGCTCATATACTTATTTAACATGTATTCTTAAACCTTAATTTTCACACACACACTTTAACATATGATTGTGGGTTGCACATTGGATTATTACATTATTTATGTTCTTTTGTTAAAGGTAACAACTAAGGGAAAAGGATTGTATATAATTAAAAAAAAATGAAAAAAAAAAGAAAAAAAAATGATAATAATAAAAATGTAGATAAGTTTGGTTTCGTAGCCTCCCTAACCTAAGCAATTAAGCCCGAAGGGGTATTTTAACACCTAATACCCTAAAGTCAACTGACTTGGGAGCTATTGGCCAACGCTTGTTACATGGGTTGAGGAGAAAAGCTTAAGGGAATCAAACATTGCACTATCTACATATCAGTATCTGTGACCCGAGTTACTAAGCTCGTAGGGGTGTCTTAACACCTAATGCCCTAAGACCAACTGGTCTGGGAGTCATTAGTCGAAAGCTCATTACATAAGTTAAAGATGCATGATATTTTTAAATTATATGTATATATTTAAAAAAAAAAGAAAAAAAAAAGAAGACAAAAATAATAATCCCAACCCAAGGAAGTTAACCTTAAACATTAGAACAAAAATTTTGTTTTCTTCCAAGAAAAGCCCCATAATTATATATTGATACATTGAGCACAAAAAAGAGGTTTATGAATATCTTGTTAAGAGGTATTGAGCAGATATATAAATTTAATGAGAGTTTGTTTATCTGGATAGATTAATGGAAGTTAAATGATGAATACCTTGCTTTGTGGGATTTGCAAATTGTTTTTCTATTTTAACGCTTTGATTACTAGGGACTAGTAATAAGCTAGTTGGGGGGTGTGATTAGTACTTAAAAGTGCATTTTTATCATGGTTTTATATCATCATTTTGCACTTGAAGTATCAATAACTCCTTAACTAAAACATGGTTTATAATAATATATCTAATAACTTCTTAACTAAAGCATGTTTTATAATAATATATATAATAATATAAGATACCTTTAATTTGTGGTAAATGTTCATTTTAAATGCAGGCCTATCACATAAATGAAAGGATTGATTGATGAGTTTAAGAATTTAAATTGCAAGGGCAAAAAGATGACCAAAATTAGGAAAGAGATGTTGGTGCAATCCAAACCGGAACATTGTTTGGTAATTGGGTCATATTTGGAGCTATAGATCTCATATTTAGGTCTACTTTATATGGATGAAAAGCTAAGACATAGGCCTACAACTTTCATATGGAGCCCAAGATCTAAAAAGGCCATTTTCAAGTCCAAATTATTGCAACAACAAAGAAGCCCGAAGCTGTCCTCCAACCCGAGCACTGTTCAGTATTTTAGCCATATCTGGAGTTCTAGAAGTCCAAATGAGCTGAATGTTTTACACAAAATAGCTGAGACAATTGCCTACAACTTTCATGTTTTCATGTGGCTCCAATTTTGATGTTATCAATGACGTTTTGGGCAGACAAGAGAAGATAAGGATTGTCACCAAGTCAAGAGTTAGCTACCCACTCATCAATTAGTCATCAAATCAATAGTTCCCAATTTTGGCCTATAAAAGGAGGCATTTGCCATGCATTTAGGCATCTTGGTTTGCAGATCAAGATCATGCTCTTGCTTTCTTTCTTTGTATTTTTTGTAATGTTTATGCTTTGCTTTCATTAATATCAAGGTTATGCCTTTCATTTCCTTTCCTTTACTTAGTTAGCTTTTATCTTATTTATGTGCTTATTTTGTGTATTTATTTTTCTTTCTTTTATTATGTTTAGCTAAGTTTATTAGGTCAAGGTTAAAAGGTTACACTAATGGGGTAAGAATAAGGATAGTGTAAACTTAATATGGACTTTGATGTTTGATACTAACATGTTTTGTATTTGTTATCTTGTTCACTCTTTAATACTTTGCTTGTTAAATGACTAATCTTGTTTTATGTTGTATAACACTTAGTACAACAAATGCTTGGCACTTTTATAGCCCATACTGTATGGTATAACCAACACTTGAAAGTGATTAGTACTTAAAAGTGCATTTTTATCATGGTTTTATATCATAATTTTGCACTTGAAGTATCAACAACTCATTAACTAAAGCATGTTTTATAATTAAAGGCAAGATACTACATGTTGTCGACTATACTGCTGTGGAGACTAATGTCTATAAAAGAAGTGCCATCTGTAGAAGTAAGATGACAGTTTAGGGCTGTTAGACTGGGGCAGGGCTTGGCATTATCCATCTTGGTTCTTTTAAGCAAATTAATAATGTATTTGCGCTAAGTCAAATAAATTATGTTTTGAGCACTAAAGTGCTTCTACTCCAATGAAGTAATTCAGATTTCCTAGATCTTTGATAGTAAATGTGCTTGTAAGGAATTAATTATATTGGTGATGATTGAAGAAGTGAAACCCATTATCAATATATCATCAACATATATAAGAATGTATATAACAGAGTTAAATGTTTGAAACACAAAGAGAGAAAGTATCAACCTTACTTTCATGAAACTCGAGAGACTTGAGTTTTGTTGAAAGTTTTGAGAACCAAGATTGGGGAGCTTGCCATAAGCCATATAGTGATTTGTGTAATTTACACACATGGTTTGGAAATTGAGGATGAACATATACCTGTGGCTGAGCCATAAACATAACTTCATGTAAATCACCATGCAGAAACATATTTTGCACATCTAACTGTTTGATAGGCCAATTATACGAGACTGCAATAAAGATGACTAACCAAATAGTCACATGCTTGATGATTGGACTGAATGTGTCAAAGAAATCAATTCCTTCTTGATGGTGAAATCCTTTGGCAACTAACCAAGCCTTGTAACACTCAATGGTTCCATCGGCCTTCTTTTTTATTTTGTATATCTATCGACATCCAACAATATTGGTTGTTGGCGAGGGTGATACCAATGACCAAGTGCCATTATAAAGTAATGCTGAAAATTCTTTATTCATGGCCTCTCATCAATGAAGTGATTTGAAAGCCTGGCTGTATAAAGTGGGTTATGCCTCTATGGGAATGTTTTTTGCAATTAAGGCTCTCAATAATGGATATCGAATAAAGTCATCACTCGATTGACGAGGTTGATGAATATTATTCTTTGATTGTGTGACCATTGAGTGAACATTGGTAGGGACAAGGTATGTATTAGCATGTTGCAATGGAATGGCGGCATGAGAAATTTATGTAAATGAATCTTGCTCTGTTCTTGTAGAAATCAACACAAAGGATGCAGGTTGTGTGCATGTAGAAATGTGGCTAGGTTACATATACGTGGAACATAGGGATGATGGGACACTTATTTAAAGGGGATGGGACACAAACTCTAAAAAGAAGTTTATATTGATTACAGAACCATGCTTTTTTGAGTAAGGAAAGATTGTTTCATTGAAAATAACATATCTAGAAATATAGATTTTAGTTGTAGAGAGATCAAGACACTTGTACCCTTGATGACAAAGATTATAGCCAATGAAAATACAGGTTTTAGATCTGAAATTGAGTTTGTTGTTGTTATAGGATCTTAAGTTGGGTTAATAAGCACAGCCAAACACATGTATAAAACGATAATCAAGAAGTCTATGATAAAGCATTTTGAATGGGTACTTGTTTTTTAAAGCAGGTGTTGGAAGCCTATTTATGACATAGGTAGCAGTTTGAAAAGCATCCTCCCAATATATCATAGGTAAATTCAAATCAGTAGCGAGTTCAAACCAACTTCGACAATATATCGATGTTTGTATTCAATTGAGCTATTTTGTTGATAGGTATGTGGACAAGCAAGGTGATGGTTAATGCCATTTTGTTAGAAATACATGTTTAATTGTCAATACTCCCCCACCTTAGTCTGATTGGTTTGCTTTTATTTTATTTCAAAATGTTTTTTAACATATAACTGAAAAGTTAAAAAGACTTGGTCAACATTAAAGTTCAGTTTAACAGGAAATAACTAGAGAAATTTGGAATAATCTTCAAGAAAGCTAATAGAATATTTAGCATTAGATGTGGAGAGCATTGATGCATGCCGCCACACATTGATGAAAATTGAAGAAACAAAAGGAGAAGATCTAAAAGGTAAATCATGGCTTTTTGCCATTTAACATTTAAGGCATACACTGTGCATTTTATTTTTCTTAACAAAAAAAACAAGGGTGAATAAGATTTTATTAACTACTGCGGCATATACATGGTCAAGTTTATAATGCCACTCGCAAATACAAACACTAGAAAAAGCTCGAGGGAGGTTGAATTTATTGGTGAACCAATAGAATCCATCATTGAGATGACCTCGATGAAGGACTTTCTTGAATAATCCTTCACAAAAAATAATAAGAATGAAACTCAAAATAAATCTCGTTGTCAACATAAAATTGGTGCACATTTATTAAATTCTTTTGTATTTCAAGAACAAAGGACTTGGTTGAGAACAAAAGTAGAAGAAGGAGTTGAAAGTTTTGAAGATCCAATTTTTAAAATTTACAAACCTTGCCCATTTTCGACTTACACATTGTATGCGCCATTGTAGTCAACTTTCTGTAAATTTAGAGTATTAACATCAATTGTGAGATGATGTGTGGCTCCTGTAACTGCATGCCATTCAGTCTCCCAAGTGTTGTTGATGCCATGACTTATTGCTACCAGTGCTTGTCTCGATTGTAGTGGTGGTGCATTCCAATAAGATTGATCAAATAAAAAATAAAACGTTTTAGTGGAGTGTCCGGATTTACCACAAATTTCACAAATGATAGGAGGTTGATTATTATTTCGGTTGGCTGAATTATAGCCAACACGCTTGCCGCGTCCCCTGTTACGAGAGTCGCCACATCCATGTCTTTGAAAAGAGTATTGTTTCTGTGCAATATTTGCAAAAGGTTGCTAGACAGCAAGAGTGAGTTGATGCCTAGAAAGGCGAGCTTCAAAGGTCAGCAAAAGGGTATTATTTCTTCAAGAGTTATATTATCGGTGCGTGTTGATCCTGAGGCTACAAAGTTGTCGTATTCATGGTTGAGACCTGCAAGAACATATGTTATAATATCATCATGATTCATTGGTTGTCCAATAGTAGTTAATTCATCGGCGAGCTGTTTGATGAAATGAAAATAGTCAGTTACAAACTTGTTGCCTCCCGTTGCAGTTGCGAGTTGTGTGCAAATTTGCATGATGCGCGCACGAGATCGTGATGAGAAAGTATCATCCAAGGCAATTCAAACAGCCTTGGAAAGTTGTATACTTAACAATTTGAGCGAGGACCGGTTCGGACAGGTAAGGGTGCTTAGAATGAGGTTGTCTTGACAAACCGATTGAGATTAAGTCGGGTTTAGTAATTCAGAGACAATGGCAATTTTAGGGTGAGAAAAAGAGATGATTTTAGGTGGTTTGGGGATGCGACCATTAATATACCCATAAAGATTTGTCCTCTGAAATATGGTACCATTTGTGCTTTCTAGAAGTGAAAATTGTCATGGTTAAGTTTGACTATGACAACCGAAGACAAGAAAATGACAGTGGTGAGTTGGTGTTGCAGGGAAATTTGAGGAAGATATTTTTTAGACATTAGTCTTTTGAGATTCTGATACCATATAAGAATATTCCAAACAAGTTATATTGAGAATAATGCTTATTTTCTTATACATAATGTTCTGTGCTCATGCTGCTTATATAGTATTACAATTACAAAGGAATTCTAACATAAATTTAACTTCAAACTGGTAATAGCTGCACAATTTAATATAATAGGATCACGAGATCGTATCTTCCTCAATTTATTCTCCAGATATGTTGTTGTGATCTGCTAAAATTCTTCTGTTGCTGCATTTTCGGAGGACTTTATTATCACGATTGCTCAAGTTCCTGATCTTCATCCTTGATTTCAGTAACCATAACTTGATTCTCTACATGGCTGAATATGAGAAGTTGTGATGTTACGTATGGTATTTAATGCTGTTGGTAGATTCTGTGTTACCAACTTCTGATTCAAATTGAAAATACTCTATAGTTGAGCAATGGTTTTTCCTTCAATGTGTATCAGCACTTTTTTTTCCCTTGATGTTTAAGGTGCTGCTGGAGGGGGCAACTGCAGTTTCTGGTACATGAATCGTATACTGCATCCCAGAAGTAGCAGTGTACGAGGAGTATCCTGATGTGGTTTCTGCTCAAATCTCTTCCTTGGATGATGAGCACCCGTAAAATGGAACACACCGCAACTTGAGAGATGATGTCTCTAGAAATTCTCTCTATGGCCCTAAATTAGGAGCACCTGCTACTCGGAATGGCAGCCCTCCAAGCTTGTGGCTTCATTGTTGTTACTGTTTAATTCTGAGAACATACGGATCTTCCGGATAGCTGATTCTTCATTTTCCTTTTCCAATTCAAAGAAATACCATATCTAAATTCCTTGTATTCTCTGTTTGGATTCATTTATCCACTAATTGGGAAGCTGATCTTTTAAGTTCAGTGCTCATTATGCAAAATTGATTCTTTAATTTTCTCATCTATATCCTCTCTTTAGGTAACTTTCCGAGAATCACACAGAAGTTCGATCTTCCTTTCTTCCTTTGGGTCCCTAGCAAAATAATGAGGAGGGGGTAGTTTTCAGGTTCAAATCTCAGAACAACGTGTCTGATTTTCTCTGCTGGAAGCTTGTTTTCTTTTGTTTCACCGATAGTTTAATCTCTGAAAGTATTCATCTTTCTGCGCACCATGCATGGTTTCCTCTATAAATTGAACAGCTGCCATTTTGTTATCATGCTGTCTTTCCATTCCCGTCTCTATAGTCTGTCCCCAAGTAGAAAGGCTTTTTTTATTTCTTTTTATCCTTGTGGTGAATTTACATTTTCTCAAGCAGCAAGTTCTCTGCTCAGTAACCTGACTTTACCTCTCCGATAAAGTGATGTGCCATTAATAATGACAGGGGTGTTATAACATAATATTTCCTCTTTCAAAATGTTTTTATCTTCAATGTAGCTGCAAGGGGTGAAGTTACTTTAAACTCCGAGTTACAGAAAACAATTTCCCCTTCGACGTCATTGTCATGTAGCAACCAGGGGTAATTACAAAAAAAAAAAAAAAAAAAAGAGCTTATACACTTTGCTCTATTTTTCATTTTCAATCTACAATTCGAGAAATTATTATTTGCCTCCGTGATCAACGGAAAAAATCAAATTAGACGAAAAAGCAAGTTTGCCCTTGTATATAATTAATTGAAATATTCATAACTTGCTTCCAAACCTTCTTTTTCTCTCTCCCCCATGTTTAGTCTTTGTCTATAAGCACGATACACCCATACAAATTTGAAGCAAGATCCTTTGCTTTTTTATATTTAATCTCTTTATACGAGTACCAGGTGTATAAAACCATTTCTTGTTATTTTATTCGATCTTGATCTTGTTCATTGAAGATAGTGGAGAGGTAAGTCTTTTCATATAATCATGTGTTATTGGCATGTGTGTTGTTATGTTATGTTAAATTAGTGGGTAATGATTACAATATTGTGAATATGCGCTTGTTTAACAAAAAAAACAAATAATTTTTAATTTACATAAAACCTAATCCCAATGTTTTGAAAAACCTAAATTAATATGTTTATGGATTGATTACAATATTAAGTGTTTAAGTGATGTAATAATGTTTAAACTATTATTTTATTTTTGTAATGCATGATTTGTTAATTAAACATGAAAGGCTTCTAATTTTATCAATTAAGGTTACTATTTATAGTAACTTTAATTGATAAAATCAGGATTTGACATGTATGACTTCTAGATATCTTTGTAATCAGGATTTCTACTAGATAAATCTCTAATTATGCTTGTATTGTTTGTAATGCTAGGATACAAGATATCATCTATTATTGCTCCACATGGTAGTTTGTTATTTGTTGAGAAAGGTTGGACTTGTTGTTTATATAGGTTTTAAAATAAAACATGATAAAGGGAATCAAATATTTGACAATATATCAACATTAAAGCTGATGAATATGCACTAAGAGAAAAAAAAATACATATTTATATTAATGCTAATGATGTTGCTACCTTTTTAACGATGAGGATACCAAAGTGTTTCATTGGCAAGGTTGAAGGCAATATGAGAACTAGAGTAAAATACTTTAATGATAATGTTACTATAAATAATAAAGTTATAGTGGAATTTGATATGGATGAATTGAATATTTATAATGATGGTAATAGTGGTGGTGGTGGTGGGCAAGTAGGCAAGAATCTTGATGATGGTAATTTAGAAAGTGAAAGAACTAAAAAGGGTAATATTGGTACTAGTAGTATGCATGATAAGGGTGGTGATAAATATATAGATGATAATGATGATGATGATGATGATGAGGAGTAGAAGGAGGAGGAGGAGGCAAATGATGATTATATTCCTTTTAAAGGGGAAGGATTTAAATTTATTAATGAAAAAGAAGATGAATGAATTGCTAGCTTATATGGTAATGTATGCTTTAGTAAAAATTTGTTAAATGGCTCGGAATTAGAGGATGAGTGGAAAATAAACAACGATAAAAATAATGATAATATTGCATTTAATGCAAAATCATATAATAGTTTTGAGGGTTATAAAAATGAAAGTAGAAGGATTGGGAAAAGGTATAAAAGAAGGAAATTATGGGTCCTATATCTAGTTTTAAATGGAAGATATTTAAAGTGGGAATTGATGGATCAATTAATTTCCAAGAATGTCAGATCTTTCATAATATCAATCATCTAGGGAAGTGTTGAGAAAATAAAAAGTTAAGCATGATTATCATTTGAAGAGACACCTTAATTAGAATAAGAAGGTTACAACAATATATTTAGGTATTGGTTGTAAGTGAAGGGTTTATACTTCACCTGTTTTTGAAAGCAATACTTTATGGTTAAAAATCTTAAAGATAAACATACTTTTATTAGGCCTTCCATTATAAAAACCGGCAATTCTACTTAGATTGCAAATATGATACTACATGTTATTAGTGTTGATCCCAACATATCTAGAGAAGTATTGGATACAATCTTAAAAGAAAGTATCAAACCACACCCAATGTGACTTTGAAGGGCCAGGACAATGACAAAGGAGTTTGTGAAATGAATTTATAAGGATTTATTCATCAAACTTCCTAAATATATACATTTATTGAAGGAGTGTAATCCAGATTTTGATATTTTTCTATGGTATAACCTCAACTTCTATTTTAAAGATCATTCACCAATGGAGTTTTAAAGAGTTTGTGTGTGTCTAAAAGCTCAAAATGAGGGGTTTTGAATGGTTCTACACCTTTCATTGGCATGGATGGATTCCATTTGGAATGTCCATATAAAGGTGTTCTTTTATCAATAATAGAGTTAGGTGGCAACAGTGGACTTTTTTTAGTTATGTATGCCATTATGGAGGCAAAAAATAGTGATATTTGGAGATAGTTCTAATATATCTTGTATAGTTCTATAAAACATGGAGTACATCATAGATATTTTTACATTATCTTGATAGGCAAAAGGTATATTATCTATAATATCTAAACATGTTCTTCTCTGTCACGTAATATTTGAACTTATTTTCTTTTTCTTGATGTAGAGTCTACAAGAGGTTGTGGTCAAAATATTTCTTAAAGCTACTCTTAGACATTGTGTAAGGCATATCCATACTAATCTAAAGAACAAAGAGTTTCATTGTTTGGATATGAAAATTGGATTTTGAGGAGCAAATAAAAGATTATACAATTATATAGTATAAGTCCTATTTGAAGGATATTGGTGATATTGGCAAAGCAGCTCTATATTGATTGAGTAAAATAAATGAACAAACATGGTCTAGACATTTGTTTGATAATGAGATTAAAGTTGAAAATTCAACAAAAAATTGATTAAGTCATTTAATGGTTAGGTTGGAAAATATAAAAGTATACTAATTATTTTGTTACTAGAAAAAAATAGATCAGAACTTATATTTAGATTTCATTATATATATGTTATCATTGCATGTTAGAAAACATGTACCACACTTGATGTTAGGAAATTGTTAGATAGGTCAGTTGAAAAGTCTAGACAAATAAGAATGATGGTAGCTAGTATAAATAAATATCAAGTTTTTTTATGGTCAAGCAAAATTTTATGTAAATTTAGACAAAATAAAGTGTTCATATGGTGAATGGAGAATGATGGGCATTTCTTGTAGGCATGTGGTCTCTTGTATGCAACATAAAAAAAACTTAACATAAAAGATGTAAACCCTAGTAAAAATAAATAGGTGAGGAAATGATTGACTAATTCATCTTGAATAAACAATGAGTCAAATTATAAATAGTTGAAAATTAGTTATAAATGTCCTAGTTGGGCAGTGAAACTAAGGAGATAGAGGCTTAGAAAAAGGGAGAATTAAGATTTTCTTCTTTTTCTATCACTTCTTTGGAGATCATTTAAAAAGATTAAATCTAGGATTAAAAAGAGTTTAGAATGAGGAAAAGGTGAAGAGAACTTGTATCCCTCCCTTATTCTTGTGCCCATTAACGGTAAGAAACCCAATTTGCATGATTAAATTGGAGGATTTCAAGTTATTTGAATTATAATGTGTTAAAGTTGATTTAAAAGTGAAATTGTGATAAATTGATTATTGTTATGTTGTTTGATGATGAGAAAATGGATAATATCATAGGAAAAGATTGGGTAACATTCCAATTGAAAGAATTGAGGAGAAAAACCATCCTCTATACTTGGTGGTTTTGACCGAGAGAGGAAAAAAATAAAAATAAAAATTATTTGAGTAATTGACATGTAAAGGATGTGCAATTATGTTGGAATAACGTTTTAAAATGTAAAAAATAGATTAGTTTCAACAGAATTGAGGGAATATGATTTTTTTCATAACAATACTTTTAGTCAAGACTTGAAAATTGCAAGATTACTTTGACATCATGACAGTGTTAGAATACATTTAATGAGAGAGATTTAATAATTGTGAAATCATAGTTGAACTATCATTTGGGATTAAAAAGAAAAGGAAAATGCAATGTTTAATAACATAAGAGCTTGGTTCAAATAGAGATATAGAATGAAAGCGAATCTAAATGAATGAGGATTTAATATATGAATATAATTGATGATGAAGATGTAGGTGAGACTATAGGAGTTGCACGTGGGGACTATTATTGTTCACTCGCAGATCCTAGGTAAGTGTTCTACGCGTTGACCTTATTATTATTGCTAGTTTATTATTAATTGCAATTCCTTAAATGCATGATTACATAATGATAATTAAGAGAATGAGTTTGTTTATACATTATATGAATAAAGGTGGGATTAAATGGCATCTAAATGGGATCAATGAATCGTTTGGTGTCCAATTGAGACTATCAGATTGTTGGCTTCAAACAGAAATGCCGGATTAATTAGCAATCAAATAGGATTCCTAGATTGTTTAGTTTTCAATTAGGATTATCATATTGTTGGCTTATGAATAGGAACGCCAAATTGATAGGCATCTAAATAGGATTGTTAGACTAGTTAGGATTACTGTATTAATAATTTTTTAATGAAAGTGTCAGAGTAAAATTAAGAGTTCAAGATGAAACTAGATTTTGAAATGATGAACTAAAATAGTGACTTACAAGGAATGGATAACAAATAGATGGTTGAATAAAAACTTCATGAATAAATAATTATGTTAAAATATTATATTCATGGGACATGTGTTTAATTTTAGGTATATCACAAAAAAGACAAGAATAATTATCATGCATCATAACTTTTTGTATTGAATCCTATATAGGATTAAATTTGTAATCATAATTTTAGGTAATAGTACTTGTAATTGATAAGATGTAGTATTTGATGTTATGTAAAGATAATTATTAAGGATAGATTTAAAATTATGTTAGTGAGATTAGCATACGTAGTTTCATATATGTGCAAGTTTATCTTTTTTCATTGTTTTTTTATGCATGTGGAATTCTTTTATATAAATGTGATAATTGTAATATAATTAAAGATTGATGATGTGAGGGATCCAAATGAATGGATTTCATAATGAAATTGAGTGTGTATGATGTCACACTTGAAAGTAATAATTAGAGAATACATCACTGATAAATGTAATAGTCAAAGGTAGAATATTAGAAATATAGGATTCAGCTCAAACTAGTCAACCGATTTAGTTGCCAAGTTGATCCAGTTAACCACTTAATGAATGAATAATTAAATTCACTATTGTCTCAAACGATCGATGGAACCAGTCAACCAATTGATCGACCGATAGGAAAATTTAAGAATTTTATGAGAAACCAGTCAACCAATTTAATTACTAAATTAATCCAATCAGCCTTATTTTGACATTAATGAATAAGAGAATCATATAGAAGTTACATCCAAAATTTGAGGTAATTATTGAAGACATGTATGATGTATATTATAATGTAGATACTTTTAGGAAAGCATGTAATGAGATTTTTCACCCTTTACCTAAGAGAGATCTAGATCCATATGAAGATGATGTCATTGTTTTACCACTTATTCTTAAAAGAAATGTTGGTAGTCTTAGAAAGAAGAAGGGAACAAGGAAAAGATTATACTAGTAATATTAAGAAAATCGCATATACCTTAAGGTGCAATATATACAAGCACTATATGCATAATTCAATGACTTGTCAAAGAGATACTACTGAACAAATTAGATGATTATATGGCGGTGTTCCATGGTGTTGCAATGGGTTTGAGTGGAGGTAGGGGTTTGAAGGTATGGTAGGGGTCTAAGAGGTGCTAACAAGGGTTTAAAGGGTGATGGAATAGGTTTGAGAGGTGCTACAAGGGTTTTAAATGGTCATACAAGTGTTATGGGTACTACTAGGAGTGTTATTAGTACTAGTATAGCTATAAGAGGTTTTGGTAAGGGTTTTATAAATGTTGGAAAAGGTATGAAAGGTGCTGGCATGGGTATGAAAAGTGTCGAAAGGGGCTTGATAGGTGTTGGTAGAGGTGTAAAATGTGTTGGAATGGGCGCTAAAAGGGGGTACTAAAAGGGGTTTAAAGGATGTTGGAAATTACAATGATGTTAGATCATCATCATCTCAACACTCAACCTAAACTAGTTGCACTGATTAAAGTATACATTGTGGATGATTGTTGTTTTATTGAAATATGCATTATGATGTATAATATTTAGTACATGAATTTACTATTGTTATTCATTTCATCTAAATATAATGAACAATATCATAATGAGTAACAGTAAAATTATGCATATTAAATTTCAAACCAATTACAACTTTACATTTGCTAAGCTAACCTCTATATGGTGATTCTTAATCTAAACTCGATGTAATTCATCTTTAGTCTTCTTCACTTCATCTATTATTGGATTGATTTCATTAACACCTCATTCTTTTCTAGTGATTAACTCAATATGATTAATAGATTTGCACTAGAATGTGTTATAGCATGACCTATCATCGTACATATAGAAAATTTTATTTTTACTTCCATTTATTTCCAGTATCCTGATAGTTGCTCTTTTTCCACATATCATGCACTTTATGTTATTAAACTGTAGTTCATCCAAACTATTGCAAGTTTGTAGGCTATTTGCATTTGATGAATATGATGGCATTATTGTGGTAATTTTATGGTTTTTTTATAGTATGTGTGTTGGATGATTTTTGTGTTGGGTTGTTAATTTTAGACAATGGGTGTTTATAGGATTTGTAGTGAGAAATTATTGTTAGAAGGTGAAGAATTGTTGTTGGAAGATAAAGATATGTTGCTATAAATTTTTTGGAATTTTTGTTACAAATTTATGTAACTAATGCTAGTTCCAATGGTATTTTTTGTTGGGTTGAAATGGTAAATGATATTGGAGAATTATTGCTTTTGATAAAAACTGATAAAGAACTATTTTATGTGAACTTTTATACTTTTGGTTGTCTTCTATTTGATTAAGAATTGTTGTTAGATCTATTATATATATTATAACATCCCACATCAAGAGAAGAGTGTCGAGAGCCAGGGCATATTAAGGCATTTGTTATCTAACCATGTAAGACACTGATTAGTACTTAAAAGTGTATTTTTATCAAGGTTTTATATCATCATTTTGCACTTGAAGTATCAATAACTCATTAATTAAAGCATGTTTTATAATAACATATTTAATAATATAAGATACCTTTAATTTATGATAAAAGTTCATCTTAAATGTAAGTCTATCACATAAATAAAAGGATTAATTAATGAGCTTAAGAACTGAAATTCAAAGGACAAAGAGATGGCCAAACTTAGAAAAGAGATGTTGGTGTAGTCCAAACTAGAACACTGTTCGATAATTGGGTCATATCTAAAGCTGTAGAACTCAGATTTAGATTTATGTTATATGGATGGAAAGGTAAGATATAGGCCCACAACTTTCATGTGGAAGTCTAGTTTTAAAAAGGTTGTTTTTAAGTCCAAATTGTAGCAATAATGAATAAGACTGAATCTGTCCTACAGCCTAGACACTGTTCAGTGTTTAGCCCATATCTTGGGTTCTACAAGTCCAAATGACCTCATTTATTTTTTTGGAAATTTGAGACAATTTCCTAGAACTTTGTTATAGCCTATAAAAGGAGGCATTTGTCATGCATTTAGGCATCTTGGTTTCCAAATCAAGATCATGCTCTTGCTTTCTCTCTTTCTATTTTTATAATGCTTAAGTTTTGCTTTCATTAATATCTTGTTTATGCCTTTCATTTCCTTTCATTTGCTTGATTAACTTTTATCTTATTTATATTCTTATCTTTTTTATTTATATTTCTCTCTTTTATTATGTTTCGTTAAGTTTATTATATCAAGGTGAAAAGGTTACACTAATGGTGTAAGAATAAGTATAGTGTAAACTTAACATGAGACTTAATGTTTGATACTATGTTTTGTATTTGTTATCTTGTTCACTTTTAATACTTTGCTTGTTAAATGGTTACTGTATATTTATGTTGAATAACACTTGATACAACAAATATTTGGCACTTTCATAGCTCAACTGTATGGTATAACCTACACTTGTGCTATGAAAGGAACTTAATTTGTTGTTAACATAAGTTATAATGATGAATGCTTGACAATATTTACAAGTATTAGCATTATTCGAATAACGTAACTAATATAATCATGTTAACAATTTATAATCAGATTGGAACCTCCTTTGTGTGTGGTTTCCATTTGAGTAATAAGAGTTTATACTATACTTGTTTGAAATACCATTAGTGGATCCTCTAACCTTGACATTTGTTTTTATAATTGTTTTATCCTCAAATTGATCTTCTATCTAAAAGTTCTCATCAACTTTTTTTTATTCTTCTTCTTTATTATTACTGCTACTACTACTTCTACTACTACTACTACTATTATTGTTGTTGTTGTTTTGTTGTTATTTATAATTTATACAATTAACCTTCATGTTGTTCGACCTCGGTCTTGCCGGGTTATTTATTACTTCGACACTCCTACACTTGGAAGGAGACATCAATCTTTTGGTCATGCCAGACATGTTTTGGGATCTGTAGACTACTAGGAACAAAATCGTAAGGCGTGTAAGCTGGGTTGGGCTAAGTCATAGCGGACAATATTCTGCTTGAGGGTATGGGCTAGGCCTGACATATGGTATCTAATTAGTACTTAAAGGTGCATTTTTATCAAGGTTTTATATCATCATTTTGCACTTTAAGTATCAATAATTCCTTAACTAAAGCACGTTTTATAATAACATATCTAATAATATAAGATACCTTTAATTTATAGTAAATGTTCATTTTAAATACAGGCCTATCACATAAATGAAAGGATTGATTGATAGGTTTAAGAACTGAAATTGAAAGGACAAAGAGATGTTGGTGCAATCCAAATCAGAACACTGTTTGGTAGTTGAGTCATATCTAGAGCTGTAGATATCGGATTTAAGTTTACTTTATATAGATGGAAAGGGAAGACATAGACCTATAACCTTCCTAACATTTAAAAATTTACAAGTATTAGCATTAATTGAATAAGATGACTAATGTAATCATGTTAACAATCTATAATCTGATCGGAACTTTTTTTGTGTGTGGTTTCCAATTGAACAATAAGAGTTTATACTATACTTGTTTGACATACCATTAGTGCATCCTCTAACTTTGATATTTATTGTTATCATTATTTAATCCTTACGTTAATTTTCTATTTAAAACTTCTCATCAACTTTTCTTCTTCTTCTTCTTCTTCTTTTTCTTTATTATTGTTATTATTATTATTGTTGTTGTTATTATTATTATTATTACTACTACTACTACTACTAGTATTATTAGTATTATTATTGCTATTATTATTATTGTTGTTGTTATTGTTACTATTGTTGTTGTTATTGTTATTATTGTTATTTATAATTTGTACAATTAACCTCCTTGTGGTTCGATCCCGGTCTTGCCGGGTTATTTACTTGGGAGAAGACATCAATCTTTTAATCGTGTGAAGTTTTTGGCGCCATTGCTGGGGAGGTAAGTTTTGTATAAATTATAATGCCGGGGAGGTAAGTTCTTGTATAAATTATAGTATTTATTTTATTTTCTCTTTTCACTTTTCTTGTATATAACTTTGTTTCTTTTCTCTTGTTTCTTCTTCTTTTGTTTTCTTTTTCCTTTTATTCTATTCCTACATGTGCATGAGAGTGTGGTCACGTACATCAAGTGGTAGACTTTGTAGGGTATCCTCATCATTTTCAGAAATTATGGCCAAAGAAGACAATCAATCACTTCATAATGAGAATAATGAGAATAACCGTGCTAGAACACTTAGAGACCACATGAATCCCACAAGAACAAGTACACCATCATGCATAGTTTTTCCTCTCGATGCATCAACAGTTTTTGAAGAAGTTTTTCCCATCTCACAGAACAAACTCTTTCAAAAGACGAATCACTACTTTCACTCAAAACCCAGGAGAAACATTTTACCAATATTGGGATAGGTATCAAGACTTGCTTAGTACTTGCCCTCATCATGGTTTTGAAACATGGAAATTGGTTTCACATTTTTATGAAGGGTTAACACCTAGAGATAGGCAAATGGTTGAATTGATGTGCAATGGAACTTTTGAAGATAAAGATCCTGATGAAGCAATGGAGTACTTATACTTGTTAGCTGAAAATGCTCAAAATTGGGACACCGCAGGTACTTATGAGGCACCGAGTAAAACTCAACCTCATGCATCTAGTGGAGGTATATACAACCTTAGGGAAGATCATGACCTTCAAGCTAAGTTTGCATCTTTAGCTAGAAAAGTCGAGGCACTAGAATTGAAAAAGAGTGGTCTATTAAAATCTATTGAAAACATTGTGTGTCAAATCTATGAAACAAATGAACATTTAACTAACGATTGTCCAACCTTGCCTCAACAAATGAACACTCAACCAACGATTGTCCAACCTTGCCTTCTTTTAAGGAATGTCTCCATGAACAAGCTCATGCTTTAAACAGTTTCCAAAGGGCCAACCACAACCCATACTCCCAAACATACAACCCTGGTTGGAGAAATCACCCAAATTTTAGTTGGAAGAGTGAGAACAACAATGCACAAACTTCACAACCACCATTTCAAGCACACTAGAATTTCCAAAATTCTCATAGATATGCACCTCCTTATGCTCCACCTCCTAGAAGAAATCTTGAGGAAACATTGCATGGATTCATTGAAAAGCAAGAGACAATCAAAACTCAACTTGTTCAAAACATGATAGATTTTAAAGATACTCTTGCAAAATTAACATCTGCTCTCAGTTTTCAAGAGAAAGGTAAGTTTTCATCTCAACCACAACTAAATCCCAAGGGGCAATACAATGCAAATACAAGTAGTTCCGGTAGCCAACTCATGGATCATGTCAAATCAGTCACTACTCTTCGTAACACATGGATCAAGTCAAATCAGTCACTACTCTGCGCAGTGGTAAGGTTATTGAAAAACCCTCTCTTGAACCTTATGAGAAAGATGATGAGTCAATCTCTAAGGATAAGGAAGGGGTTGACTATGAAAATTACAAAGAAATAACTGATTCTCCGCCAGCACTTCCATTTGCTTAAGCCATGACCAAACAAAGGAAAGTCAATCACAACTCTGAAATTTTTGAAACTTTCAAACAGGTAAGAATCAAAATACCTTTATTGGATGTTATTAAATAGGTTCCTTCATATGCTAAATTTTTTAAAGATCTATACACGGTGAAGAGGAAACTGAATGTGAAGAAGAAAGCCTTTTTAGCTGAACAAGTAAGTGCTATTATTCAGAATAATAATGCTTTGAAATATAAAGACCCTGGTTGTCCTACAATTTCTTCCTTTATTAGAGAACATAAAATTAAAAGAGCTTTACTTGATCTTAGAGCTAGTGTAAATTTACTTCCATATTCAGTTTTTCAAAGTCTCAATCTAGGTGAGTTAAAACCAACTTCTATATCTCTTTTACTTGCCGATATATCTCATTTATGCTGTGGATTTTATTGTCTTGGACATAAAACCTGTTGAAGCATGTAATTCATTTCCTCTTATTTTAGGACGTCCGTTTCTTGCAACTGCATGTAATTCATTTCCTGTTATTTTAGGACGTCCATTTCTTGCAACTTCTAACGCATTGATTAATTGTAGGAATGGACTGATGAAGCTATCATTTGGAAACATGACATTGGAGATGAATATTTTCAACATTTGCAAACAACCTGGAGAAGATAATGATTTACAAGAAGTAGATCATATTGATGAATTAGTTTATGATCAACTTGAATGTACTTTAAGTAAAAATGAGTTGGATGAATCTGAAGATTGCAAATGATTTATCTGAGGAAGAAATCACGAATGAAAAAAGCACCGAAAATGTTGATGTGAATCTTTTGTCAACAATGTTAACAAATTCGACATCTGATATCACACCAATCGATGATTACTTTCCTAATGAATCCTTACTTTCTCTTAGTCCAATGCCTTGGTATGATAAAAATATCAATTTTCTTACTTAAGAAGATTTGCCAACTGATTGGAGTACCCAAGACAAAGAAAAGTTTTTGAACGAAGTGAAGAACTTTTATTGTGATGACCCTAACTTATTCAAATATTATCCTGATCAAATATTTCAAAGATTCATTCCCGACAATGAGTCCTGATCAAATATTTCATTGTGATGACCCTAACTTATTCAAATATTGTCCTGATCAAATATTTCAAAGATTCATTCCCGACAATGAGGTAAGTAGTGTCATTAAACTTTGTCATTCTGAAGCATGTGGAAGTTATTTCTCGTTAAAAAAGACAGCTATAAAAATCTTTCAAAATGGATTTTATTGGCCCACCATGTTCAAGGACACACATGCATTCTGCAAAACTTGTGAAAATTGTCAAAAAGTTGACACTGGTCAAAACGTTTTGTTTTATAATTCTCAACTCTATTCATTTCCTAGAGAGCTAAGATCAAGATGGAACAATCCTTATGGGGCCTGTGATATTGAGAATTCAATGAATGACAATGTTTTTAAGGAAAATGGACATAGTTTAAAAGCTTACTTTGATAATTTTCCTAGTGAAAATGAATCAACTGGTTTGAATGATCTTGTAGATAAAGGCTGATTATTTTGTTTTTCTCATGTTGTTTTTATGTTTATTTTTGAGTGATTTTTGCTAGTTTCTCTCACCACAGTCAAATGGCGGATAACGGTACTCCGTGACTTAAGTCGGTTCTTTCAGTTTCCCACAATAACTGATATCTGTGTATATATTTGTGCAATTCTATGAATCTCTCTTCCAATTCTCATTTAAAAATGGACACTAATCTTGAAAAATTGAAAAAGTATTTTCCCGCTCTACCTCAGAATGCGATTATATTGAAAAAGTATTTTCCCGCTCTGCCTCAGAATGCGATTACAAAAATTTACCGTGCTAGATGTGCAAGATTGAGATTGTTAATGAATCATGGAATTCCTGAAGATATTCGCTGGTTGATTGAAGCAAAGGTCCGATTATCAGGTGAGTCCTCTAACTCCTTCATTTCACACATGCCTGGAACAGGTAAAAGCACTTTTGCAAAGAAACGTCATGCAAAACGACTGAAAATCTGTTATCGATATGCTAGATGGACTTGTAATGCACAATGTCGTTCTTTAGGAATGGTATCTATAAACCGTGAAGATAAAATACAATTCATTAAGGATGGCCTGAGTAAGGAGTCTTTAGATAATCTTCTATTAACTCTTGAGACGCATCCTAGTGGAGATGTGCATCGTGCAATTCATGATTTATGGCCACTATTTCATAAAGAACATGATCGACTTAGTCTTGGGAATCTGACTAAAAAAGACCCTGTTTGCCAGTTTTTAAGAAAACTGGATGGGAAGCCTACCCTAGACCCATAGAGGGCGTTTAAGCCGTTCTTGGACGTAAAACCAAGGGAAGATGTGATCCACAATCACAAGTACCTGTACATACACATGCTTTTTCAAAAGTAAATAAATAAATAAATAAAGAGAGAGAGAGAGTATGTGTGAGACTCTAGCTGGCCTACATATAGGTGGTATGATTGTCTTTCTAATTTCTCATCTATAAAACCCTCTCTTCCTTCCTTTCATTTCTACTCAACCCATACATTCAACAAATACACAAGTGTGTAGAAATGGCAAGTTCCTGAGGTCATCATATATGAATATTTGCGTTTTCACTGGATCTAGTCCTGGGAAAGAAAAGGAGTTTTTAGAATTAGCAAATCATCTTGGTCAAGTGCTAGCTGAGAGAAAGATTCATTTAATGTATGGGGGAGGCAGTCTTGGGTTAATTGGAGGTGTGTCAATCGTTGTATTTTTAGGAGGTAGTCAAGTTTTGGGGATCGTTCCAGAAGCTTTAGCACAAGGGGACATCATTGGAAAAACAATTAGAGAGGAACTTCAGGTCTTCACAATGTCAGCTCGAATGAATGCATTGTTTAACCATGGTGATGCCTTCATTGCTTTACCAGGTGGTCTAGGCACATTGGAAGAGATCTTTCATATTTCCTCTTGGGCTCAACTGCACATTCACCATAAACCCATAGGTTTGTTAAATGTTAATGGTTATTATGATAAGTTGTTGTCTTTTCTTGATCATGCTATGGAACAGGAATTTCTAACATCTTCTGCACGACAAATCATAATCTCTGCTGCTACTGCTGAACAATTAATTGACCAACTACAATCCTTCATTCCTGTAATTGATCCTTCCATGAGTCGCATAAATTGGTCAACTAAGGAAAGCCGTAAAAAGCTTAGATTGGATTTGAGCCTTCATTTGTGAATTTTTGTGTCTTTTGGTTTTATTATTGTGTTTTGTTATTTCTTATTTTTGTTTCAGTGTGTTTCAGGTTTTGTCAGTGTTCGTTATTTCAGGTGATATCTTTTATACTCTATCTTTCTACCTTAGAACATTGAGGACAATGTCTCGTTTTGGTTGGGGGGAGAGGGTAGTAGTTGATAAAAAAAAATTGTTTTTCATTTCATAAAGCATGTGCATAATTGTTGTTACTAGGATGGCAGAGTAAAGGAGTTCTTTTGTTAAAGTGACTCTTGAGACGCATCTTAGTAACCATTCTTAACAAGGTCTATTATAATACTTCCTGAAATATTCAGGTTTACAAACTCTCGTATTGTTACCACTTAATTCTGCTCATATACTTATTTAACATGTATTCTTAAACCTTAATTTACACACACACACTTTAACATATGATTGTGGGTTGCATATTGGATTATTACATTATTTATGTTCTTTTGTTAAAGGTAACAACTAAGGGAAAGGGATTGTATATAATTAAAAAGAAAAAAAAAAAAAAAAAAAAAAAAAAAAAAAAAAAAAAAAAAAAAAAAAAAAAAAAAAAGAAAAAAAAAATGATGATAATAAAAATGTAGATAAGTTTGGTTTCGTAGCCTCCCTAACCTAAGCAATTAAGCCCGAAGGGGTGTTTTAACACCTAATACCCTAAAGTCAACTGACTTGGGAGCTATTGGCCCAACGCTTGTTACATGGGTTGAGGAGAAAAGCTTAAGGGAATCAAACATTGCACTATCTACATATCAGTATCTGCGACCCGAGTTACTAAGCTCGTAGGGGTGTCTTAACACCTAATGCCCTAATACCAACTGGTCTGGGAGTCATTAGCTGAAAGCTCATTACATGGGTTAAAGATGCATGATGTTTTTAAAGTATATGTATATAGAGTTAAAAAAAAAAAAAAAGACAAAAATAGTAATCCCAACCCAAGGAAGTTAACCTTAAACATTAGAACAAAAATTTTGTTTTCTTCCAAGAAAAGCCCCATAATTATGTGTTGATACATTGAGCACAAAAGAAAGGTTTATTAATATCTTGTTAAGAGGTATTGAGCAGATATATAAATTTAATGAGAGTTTGTTTATCTGGATAGACTAATGGAAGTTAAATGATGAATACCTTGCTTTGTGAAATTTGCAAATTTGTTTTCTATTTTAACGCTTTGATTACTAGGGACTAGTAATAAGCTGGTTGGGGGGTGTGATTAGTACTTAAAAGTGCATTTTTATCATGGTTTTATATCATCATTTTGCACTTGAAGTATCAATAACTCCTTAACTAAAATATGTTTTATAATAATGTATCTAATAATATAAGATACCTATAATTTATGGTAAATGTCTATTTTTAATGCAGGCCTATCACATAAATGAAAGGATTGATTGATGACTTGAAGAACTTAAATTGCAAGGATAAAGAGATGGCCAAACTTAGAAAAGAGATGTCGGTGCAATCCAAACCGGAACACTGTTCGGTAATTGGGTCATATCTGGAGCTACAGATCTCAGATTTAGGTCCAATTTATATGGATGGAAAGGTAAGACATAGGCCTACAACTTTCATATGGAGCCCAAGATCTAAAAAGGCCATTATCAAGTCCAAATTGTAGCAACAACAAAGAAGCCCGAATCTGTCTTCCAGCCCGAGCACTATTCGGTATTTTGGCCATATCTGGAGTTCTAGAAGTCCAAATGAGCTGAAATTTTTACACAAGAAAGCTGAGACAATTGCCTACAACTTTCATGTTTACAACTGGCTCCAATTTTGACGTTATCAATGACGTTTTGGGCAGACAAGAGAAGATAAGGATTGTCACCAAGTCAAAAGTTGGTCACCCACTTATCAATTAGTCATCAAATCAATAGTTCCCATTTTTGGCCTATAAAAGGAGGCATTTGCCATGCATTTAGGCATCTTGATTTCCAGATCAAGATCATGCTCTTCCTTTCTCTCTTTGTATTTTTTATGCTTTGTTTTCATTAATATTAAGTTTATGCCTTTCATTTCCTTTCCTTTACTTAGTTAACTTTTATGTTCTTATTTTGTTTATCTATTTTGCTTTCTTTCATTATGTCTAGCTAAGTTAATTATGTCAAGGTGAAAAGGTTACACTAATGGTGTAAGAATAAGTATAATGTAAACTTAATATGGACTTTAATGTTTGATACTAACATGTTTTATATTTGCTATCTTGTTCACTCTTTAATACTTTGCTTGTTAAATGACTAATCTTGATTTATGTTGTATAACACTTGGTACAACAAATGCTTGGCACTTTCATAGCCCATAATGTATGGTATAACCGACACCTGAGCTATGAAAGGAACTTGATTTGTTGTTAACATAAGTTATAATCATGAATGCTTGACGAGATTTACAAGTATTAGCATTAATTGAATAAGATGACTAATGTAATCATGTTAACAATATATAATCTGATTGGAACCTCCTTTGTGTGTGGTTTCCAATTCAATAATAAGAGTTTATACTATACTTGTTTGATATACCATTAGTGGAACCTCTAACCTTGACATTTGTTATTATCATTGTTTAATCGTTACATTAATATTCCATCTCAAAGTTCTCATCATCTTCTTCTTCTTCTCTTTCTTTATTATTATTATTATTACTACTACTACTACTACTACTACTACTACTACTACTACTACTACTACTACTACTACTACTACTACTACTACTACTACTACTACTACTACTACTACTACTACTACTACTACTACTACTACTACTACTACTACTACTACTACTACTACTACTACTACTACTACTACTACTACTACTACTACTA
>NW_011500375.1:3523-25926 GCF_000495115.2 Populus euphratica | reverse complement strand
TCTTTGTTGTTGCTACAATTTGAACTTGAAAATGGCCTTTTTAGATCTTGGGCTCCACATGAAAGTTGTAGGCCTATGTCTTACCTTTCCATCCATATAAATTGGAACTAAATCTAAGATATATAGCTCCAGATATGACCCAATTACGAAAAAGTGTTCCGGTTTGGATTGCACCGACATCTCTTTTATAAGTTTGGCCATCTCTTTATCCTTGCAATTTAAGTTCTTAAAGTCATCAATCAATCCTTTCATTTATGTGATAGGCCTGTATTTAAAATGAACATTTACCACAAATTAAAGGTATCTTATATTATTAGATATATTATTATAAAACATTCTTTGGTTAAGGAGTTATTGGTACTTCAAGTGCAAAATGATGATATAAAACCATGATAAAAATGCACTTTTAAGTACTAATCACACCCCCCAACCAGCTTATTACTAGTCCCTAGTAATCAAAGCGTAAAATAGAAAAACAATTTGCAAATTCCACAAAGCAAGGTATTCATCATTTAACTTCCATTAATCTATCTAGACAAACAAACTCTCATTAAATTTATATATCTGCTCAATACCTCTTAACAAGATATTAATAAACCTTTTTTTGTGCTCAATGTATCAACACATAATTATGGGGCTTTTCTTGGAAGAAAACAAAATTTTTGTTCTAATGTTTAAGGTTAACTTTCTTGGGCTGGGATTATTATTTTTGTCTTTTTTTTTTCTTCTTTTTTTTTTTTATTTTTTTTTTAAATATATATACATATAATTTAAAAACATCATGTATCTTTAACCCATGTAACAAGCTTTCAGCTAATGACTCCCAGACCAGTTAGTCTTAGGGCATTAGGTGTTAAGACACCCCTACGAGCTTAGTAACTCGGGTCGCAGATACTGATATGTAGATAGTGCAATATTTGATTCCCTTAAGCTTTTCTCCTCAACCCATGTAACAAGCGTTGGGCTAATAGCTCCCAAGTCAGTTGACTTTTGGGTATTAGGTGTTAAAACACCTCTTCGGACTTAATTGCTTAGGTTAGGGAGGCTACGTAACCAAACTTATCTACATTTTTATTATTATCATTTTTTCTTTTTTTTTTCTTAATTATATACAATCCCTTTCCCTTAGTTGTTACCTTTAACAAAAGAACATAAATAATGTAATAATCCAATATGCAACCCACAATCATATGTTAAAGTGTGTGTGTGTAAATTATGGTTTAAGAATACATGTTAAATAAGTATGTGAGCAGAATTAAGTGATAACAATGCGAGAGTTTGTAAATCTGAATATTTCAGGAAGTATTATAATAGACCTTGTTAAGAATGGTTACTAAGATGCGTCTCAAGAGTCACTTTAACAAAAGAGCTCCTTTACTCTGTCATCCTAGTAACAACAATTATGCACATGCTTTATGAAATGAAAAACATTTTTTTTTATCAACTACTACCCTCTCCCCCCAACCAAAACGAGACATTGTCCTCAATGTTTTAAGGTAGAAAGATAGAGTATAGAAGATATCACCTGAAATAACAAACATCGACAAACCTGAACACACTAAAACAAAAATAAGAAATAACAAAACATAATAATAAAACCAAAAGACACAAAAATTCACAAATGAAGGCTCAAATCCAATCTAAGCTTTTTACGGCTTTCCTTAGATGACCAATTTATGCGACTCATGGAAGGATCAATCACAGGAATGAAGGATTGTAGTTGGTTAATCAATTGTTCAGCAGTAGCAGCAGAGATTATGATTTGTCGTGCAGAAGATGTTTGAAATTCCTGTTCCACAGCATGATCAAGAAAAGACAACAATTTATCATAATAACCATTAACATTTAACAAAACTATGAGTTTATGGTGAATGTGCAGTTGAGCCCAAGAGGAAATATGAAAGATCTCTTCCAATGTGCCTAGACCACCTGGTAAAGCAATGAAGGCATCAGCATGGTTAAACATTGCATTCATTCGAGCTGACATTGTGGAGACCTGAAGTTCCTCTCCAATTATTTTTCCAATGATGTCCCCTTGTGCCAAAGCTTTAGGGACGACTCCTAAAACTTGACTACCTCCTAAAAATGCAGCTATTGACACACCTCCCATTAACCCAAGACTGCCTCCCCCATACACTAAATGAATCTTTCTCTCAGCTAGCACCTGACCAAGATGATTTGCTGATTCTAAAAACTCCTTTTCTTTCCCAGGACTAGATCCATCGAAAACACAAATATTTCTTATTTTATGACCTGAGGAACTTGCCATTTCTACACACTTCTGTATTTGTTGAATGTATGGGTTGAGTAGAAATGAAAGGAAAGAAGAGAGGGTTTTATAGATGAGAAATGAGAAAGGCAATCATAACACCTATATGTAGGCCAGCTGGAGTCTCATACTCTCTCTCTCTCTTTATTTTTTTATTTATTTACTTTTTTAAAAAGCATGTGTATGTACAGGTAGTTGTGATTGTGGCTCACATCTTCCCTTGGTTTTACGTTCAAGAACGACTTAAACGCCCTCTATGGGTCAGGGATAGGCTTCCCATCCAGTTTTCTTAAAAACTGGCAAACAGGGTCTTTTTTAGTCAGATTCCCAAGACTAAGTCGATCATGTTCTTTATGAAATAGTGGCCATAAATCATGAATTACACGATGCACATCTCCACTAGGATGCGTCTCAAGAGTCAATAGAAAATTATCTAAAGACTCCTTACTCAGGCCATCCTTAATGAATTGTATTTTATCTTCACAGTTTATAGATACCATTCCTAAAGAACGACATTATGTATTAAAAGTCCAGCTAGCACATCGATGACAGACTTCTAGTCGTTTTGCACGACGTTTCTTTGCAAAAGTGTTGTTACCTGTTCCAGGCATGTGTGAAATGAAGAAGTTAGAGGACTCACCTGATAATCGGACCTTTGCTTCAATCAACCAGCGAATATCTTCAGGAATTCCATGATTCATTAACAATCTCAATCTTGCACATCTAGCACGGTAAATTTTTGTAATCGCATTCTGAGGCAGAGCGGGAAAATACTTTTTCAATTTTTCAAGATTAGTGTCCATTTTCAAATGAGAATTGGAAGAGAGATTCAAAGAATTGCACAAATATATACACAAATATCAGTTATTCTGGGAAACTGAAAGGACCGACTTAAGTCACGGAGTACCATTGTCCGCCATTTGACCGGGGTGAGAGAAACTTGCAAAAATCACTCAAAAAGAAACACAAAAACAATGTGAGAAAAACAAAATAATCAACCTTTATCTACAAGATCATTCAAACTAGTTGATTCATTTTCACTAGGAAAATTATCAAAGTAAGCTTTCAAACGATGTCCATTTTCCTTAAAATCATTGTCATTCATTGAATTCTGAATATCACAGGCCCCATAAGGATTGCTCCATCTTAATCTTAGCTCTTTAGGGAATGCATAGAGTTGAGAATTATAAAACAAAACTTTTTGACCAGTATCAACTTTTAGACAATTTTCACAAGTTTCACAGAGTGCATGCGTGTCCTTGAACATGGTGGGCCAATAAAATCCATTTTGAAAGATTTTTGCAGTTGTCTTTTTTGACGGGAAATAACTTCCACATGCTTCAGAATGACAAAGTTTAATGACACTACTTACCTTATTGTCGGGAATGAATCTTTGAAATATTTGATCAGGACAATATTTGAATAAGTTAGGGTCATCATAATAAAAGCTCTTCACTTCGTTCAAAAACGTTTCTTTGTCTTGGGTACTCCAATCAGCTGGCAAATCTCCTAAAGCAAGAAAATTGATATTTTTATCATACCAAGGCATTGGACTAAGGGAAAGTAAGGATCCGTTAGGAAAGTAATCATCGATTGGTGTGATGTCAGATGTCGAATCTGTTGTCTCTATTGACAAAAGATTCGCATCAACATTTTCGGTGTGTTTTTCATTCGTGATTTCTTCCTCAGAATAAATCATTTGCAAATCTTCAGATTCATCCAACTCATTTTTACTTAAAGTAGATTCAAGTTGATCATAAACTAATTCGTCAATATGATCTACTTCTTGTAAATCATTATCATCTCCAGGTTGCTTGCAAATGTTGAAAATATTCATCTCCAATGTCATGTTTCCAAATGATAGCTTCATCAGTCCATTCCTACAATTAATCAATGCGTTAGAGGTTGCAAGAAACGGACATCCTAAAATAACAGGAAATGAATTACATGCTTCAACAGGTTCTATGTCCAAGATAATAAAATCCACAGGATAAATGAATTTATCGACTTGTACTAACACATCTTTAATTATTCCTCTAGGCACTTTTACAGATCTATCGGCAAGTAAAAGAGATATAGAAGTTGGTTTTAACTCACCTAGATTGAGACTCTGAAAAACTGAATATGGAAGTAAATTCACACTAGCTCCAAGATCAAGTAAGGCTCTTTCAATTTTATGCTCTCCAATAAAGCAAGAAATTGTAGGACAACCAGGGTCTTTATATTTCAAAGCATTATTGTTCTGAAGAATGGCACTTACTTGTTCGGCTAGAAAGGCTTTCTTTTTCACATTCAGTTTCCTCTTCACAGTGCATAGATCTTTCAAAAATTTAGCATAGGAAGGAACCTGTTTAATAGCATCCAGCAAAGGTATATTGATCCTTACCTGTTTGAAAATTTCAAAGATTTCAGAGTTGTGATTGACTTTCCTTTGTTTGGTCATGGCTTGAGGAAATGAAAGTGCTGGCGGTGAATCAGTCGTTTCTTTACAATTTTCAAATTCAACCCCTTCCTTACCCTCAGACATTGACTCATCATCTTTCTCATAAGGTTCAAGAGAGGGTTTTTCAATAACCTTACCACTGCGTAGAGTAGTGACTGATTTGACTTGATCCATGTGTTGGCTTCCGGAACTACTTGCATTTGCATTGTATTGCCCCTTGGGATTTTGTTGTGGTGGGATTTTGTTGTGTTTGAGATGGAAACTTACCTTTCTCTTGGAAACTGAGAGCAGATGTTAATTTTGCAAGAGTGTCTTTAAAATTTGTCATGTTTTGAGCAAGTTGAGTATTGATTGTCTCTTGCTTTTCAATGAATGCATGCAATGTTTCCTCAAGATTTCTTCTAGGAGGTGGAGCATAAGGAGGTGCATATCCATGAGAATTTTGGAAATTATGGTGTGGTTGAAACGGTGGTTGTGAAGTTTCTGCATTGTTGTTCTCACTCTTCCAACTGAAATTTGGGTGATTTCTCCAACCAGGGTTGTATGTTTGGGAGTATGGGTTGTGGTTGGCCCTTTGAAAACTGTTTAAAGCATGGGCTTGTTCATGGAGACATTCCTTAAAAGAAGGCAAGGTTGGACAATCGTTGGTTGAGTGTTCATTTGTTTCACAGATTTGACACACAATGTTTTCAACAGATTTTAATTGACCACTCTTTTTTAATTCTAGTGCCTCGACTTTTCTAGCTAAAGATGCAAACTTGGCTTGAAGGTCATGATCTTCCCTAAGGTTGTACATGCCTCCACTAGATGTGTGAGGTTGAGTTTTACTCGGTGCCTCACAAGTCCCCACGGTGTCCCAATTTTGAGCATTTTCAGCTAACAAGTATAAGTACTCCATTGCTTCATCAGGGTCTTTATCTTCAAAAGTTCCATTGCACATCAATTCAAACATTTGCCTATCTTTAGGTGTTAACCCTTCATAGAAATGTGAAACCAATCTCCATGTTTCAAAACCATGATGAGGGCAAGTACTAAGCAAGTCTCGATACCTATCCCAATATTTGTAAAACGTTTCTCCTGGTTTTTGAGTGAAAGTGGTGATTCGTCTTTTGAAAGAGTTTGTTCTATGAGATGGGAAAAACTTCTTTAAAAATTGTTGTTGCATTTCATCCCAAGCACGAATGGATCCTGGTCTTAAATTTTGTAGCCATCTTTTAGCTTTATCTTTTAATGAAAAAGGGAAAAGCTTTAATCTGATGGTGTTCATGCTACAATTTAAATTATTATATGTGTTGCAGACCTCTTCAAATTTCCTTAAATGCAAGTATGGATTTTCCAATTCTAAGCCATGAAAAGAAGGTAAAAGTTGAATAATACCTGGTTTAAAATTAAAATGAGATGCATCAGGAGGAAATACTACAATTAATCAATGCATTAGAAGTTGCAAGAAATGGACGTCCTAAAATAACAGGAAATGAATTACATGCTTCAACAGGTTCTGTGTCCAAGACAATAAAATCCACAGGATAAATGAATTTATCGACTTGTACTAACACATCTTCAATTATTCCTCTAGGCACTTTTACAGATCTATCGGCAAGTAAAAGAGATATAGAAGTTGGTTTTAACTCACCTAGATTGAGACTTTGAAAAACTGAATATGGAAGTAAATTCACACTAGCACCAAGATCAAGTAAGGCTCTTTCAATTTTATGCTCTCCAATAAAGCAGGAAATTGTAGGACAACCAGGGTCTTTATATTTCAAAGCATTATTGTTTTGAAGAATAGCACTTACTTGTTCGGCTAGAAAGGCTTTCTTTTTCACATTCAGTTTCCTCTTCACAGTGCATAGATCTTTCAAAAATTTAGCATAGGAAGGAACCTGTTTAATAGCATCCAGCAAAGGTATATTGATCCTTACCTGTTTGAAAATTTCATAAATTTCAGAGTTGTGATTGACTTTCCTTTGTTTGGTCATGGCATGAGGAAATGGAAGTGCTGGCAGGGAATCAGTCTTTTCTTTGCAATTTTCAGATTCAACCCCTTCCTTACCCTCAGAGATTGACTCATCATCTTTCTCATAAGGTTCAAGAGAGGGTTTTTCAATAACCTTACCACTGCGTAGAGTAGTGACTGATTTGACTTGATCCATGTGTTGGCTTCCGGAACTACTTGCATTTGCATTGTATTGCCCTTTGGGATTTTGTTGTGTTTGAGATGGAAACTTACCTTTCTCTTGGAAACTGAGAGCAGATGTTAATTTAGCAAGAGTATCTTTAAAATCTGTCATGTTTTGAGCAAGTTGAGTATTGATTGTCTCTTGCTTTTCAATGAATGCATGCAATGTTTCCTCAAGATTTCTTTTAGGAGGTGGAACATAAGGAGGCACATATCCATGAGAATTTTGGAAATTATGGTGTGCTTGAAACGGTGGTTCTGAAGTTTGTGCATTGTTATTCTCACTCTTCCAACTGAAATTTGGATGATTTCTCCAACCAAGGTTGTATGTTTGGGAGTATGGGTTGTGGTTGGCCCTTTAAAAACTGTTTAAAGCATGGGTTTGTTCATGGAGACATTTCTTAAAAGAAGGCAAGGTTGGACAATCGTTGGTTGAGTGTTCATTTGTTTCACAGATTTGACAGAATATTTTCAATAGATTTTAATTGACCACGTTTTTTCAATTCTAGTGCCTCGACTTTTCTAGCTAAAGATGCAAACTTGGCTTGAAGGTCATGATCTTCCCTAAGGTTGTTCATGCCTCCACTACATGTGTGAGGTTGAGTTTTACTCGGTGCCTCGTAAGTACCCGCAGTGTCCTAATTTTGAGCATTTTCAGCTAACAAGTCTAAGTACTCCATCGCTTCATCAGGGTATTTATCTTCAAAAGTTCCATTGCACATCAATTCAACCATTTGCCTATCTGTAGGTGTTAACCCTTCATAGAAATGTGAAACCAATCTCCATGTTTCAAAACCATGATGAGGGCAAGTACTAAGCAAGTCTCGATACCTATCCCAACATTTGTAAAATGTTTCTCCTGGTTTTTGAGTGAAAGTGGTGATTTGTCTTTTGAAAGAGTTTGTTCTATGAGATGGAAAAAATTTCTTTAAAAACTGTTGTTGCATTTCATCCCAAGCACGAATGGATCCTGGTCTCAAATTTTGTAGCCATGTTTTAGCTTTATCTTTTAATGAAAAAGGAAAAAGCTTTAATTTGATGGTGTTCATGCTACAATTTAAATTATTATATGTGTTGCAGACCTCTTCAAATTCTCTTAAATGCAAGTATGGATTTTCCAATTCTAAGCCATGAAAAGAAGGTAAAAGTTGAATAATACCTGGTTTAAAATTAAAATGAAATGCATCGGGAGGAAAAACTATGCATGATGGTGCACTTGTTCTTGTGGGATTCATGTGGTCTCTAAGTGTTCTAGCACGGTTATTCTCATTATTTTGATTATGAAGTGATTGATTATTTTCTTCGGCCATATTTTCTGAAAATGATGAGGATACCCTACAAAGTCTATCACTTGATGTACGTGACCACACTCTCATGCACGTGTAGGAATAGAATAAAAGGAAAAAGAAAACAAAAGCACGTGTAGGAATAGAATAAAAGGAAGAAGAAAACAAAAGAAGAAGAAACAAGAGAAAAGAAACAAAGTTATATACAAGAAAAGTGAAAAGAGAAAATAAAATAAATATTATAATTTATACAAAACTTATCTCCCCGGCAACGGTGCCAAAAACTTGACACGACGAAAAGATTAATGTCTTCTCCCAAGTGCAGGAGTGTCGAAGTAATAAATAACCCGGCAAGACCAGGGTCGAACCACAGGGAGGTTAATTATACAAATTATAAATAACAATAATACAACAATAATAACAATAACAACAATAATAATAATACTAATAACAATAATAACAATAACAATAATAATAGTAGTAGTAGTAGTAGTAATACTAATAATAATAATAATAATAATGATAATAAAGAAAAAGATGAGAACTTTGAGATGGAAAGATTAACGTAAGGATTAAACAATGATAATAACAAATGTCAAGGTTAGAGGTTCTACTAATGGTGTGTCAAACAAGTATAGTATAAACTCTTATTATTGAATTGGAAACCACACACAAAGGAGGTTCCAATCAGATTATATATTGTTAACATGATTACATTAGTCATCTTATTCGATTAATGCTAATACTTGTAAATCTCGTCAAGCATTCATGATTATAACTTATGTTAACAACAAATCAAGTTCCTTTCATAGCTCAGGTGTCGGTTATACCATACAGTATGGGCTATGAATGTGCCAAGCATTTGTTGTACCAAGTGTTATACAACATAAATCAAGATTAGTCATTTAACAAGCAAAGTATTAAAGAGTGAACAAGATAACAAATACAAAACATGTTAGTATCAAACATTAAAGTCCATATTAAGTTTACACTATACTTATTCTTACACCATTAGTGTAACCTTTTCACCTTGACATAATAAACTTAGCTAGACATAATGAAAGAAAGAAAAATAAATAAACAAAATAAGAACATGAATAAGATTAAAGTTAACTAAGTAAATGCAAGGAAATGAAAGGCATAAACTTGATTTTAATGAAAGTAAAGCATAAACATTACAAAAAATACAAAGAGAGAAAGCAAGAGCATGATCTTGATCTGGAAACCAAGATGCCTAAATGCATGGCAAATGCCTCCTTTTATAGGCCAAAATTGGGAACTATTGATTTGATGACTAATTGATGAGTGGGTGACCAACTCTTGACTTGGTGACAATCCTTATCTCCTCTTGTCTACCCAAAACGTCATTGATAACGTCAAAATTGAAACCACTTGCAAAGATGAAAGTTGTAGGAAATTGTCTCAGCTGTCTGGTGTAAACAATTCAGCTCATTTGGACTTCTAGAACTCCAGATATGGCCAAAATACTGAACAGTGCTTGGGCTGGAGGATAGCTTCAGGCTTCTTTGTTGTTGCTACAATTGGGACTTGAAAATGGCCTTTTTAGATCTTGAGCTCCATCTGAAAGTTGTAGGTCTATGTCTTACCTTTCCATCCATATAAAGTAGACCTAAATCTGAGATCTATAGCTCCAGATATGACCCAATTACCGAACAGTGTTCTGGTTTGGATTGAACCGACATCTCTTTTCTAATTTTGGTCATCTCTTTGCCCTTGCAATTTAAGTTCTTAAAGTCATCAATCAATGCTTTCATTTATGTGATAGGCCTGTATTTAAAATGAACATTTACCATAAATTAAAGGTATCTTATATTATTAGATATATTATTATAAAACATGTTTTAGTTAATGAGTTATTTATACTTCAAGTGCAAAATAATGATATAAAACCATGATAAAAATGCACTTTTAAGTTCTAATCACCGAAGAAGATAATCAATCACTTCATAATGAGAATAATGAGAATAACCGTGCTAGAACACTTAGAGACCACATGAATCCCACAAGAACAAGTGCACCATCATGCATAGTTTTTCCTCCCGATGCATCTCATTTTAATTTTAAACCAGACATTATTCAACTTTTACCTTCTTTTCATAGCTTAGAATTGGAAAATCCATACTTGCATTTAAGGGAATTTGAGGAGGTCTGCAACACATATAATAATTTAAATTGTCGCATGAACACCATCAAATTAAAGCTTTTTCCTTTTTCATTAAAAGATAAAGCTAAAACATGGCTACAAAATTTAAGACCAGGATCCATTCGTGCTTGGGATGAAATGCAACAACAGTTTATGAAGAAGTTTTTCCCATCTCACAGAACAAACTCTTTCAAAAGACAAATCACTACTTTCACTAAAAAACCAACATCTCATAGAACAAACTCTTTCAAAAGACAAATCACTACTTTCACTCAAAAACCAGGAGAAACATTTTACCAATGTTGGGATAGGTATCGAGACTTGCTTAGTACTTGCCCTCATCATGGTTTTGAAACATGGAGATTGGTTTCACATTTCTATGAAGGGTTAACACCTAAAGATAGGCAAATGGTTGAATTGATGTGCAATGGAACTTTTGAAGATAAAGACCCTGATGAAGCAATGGAGTACTTAGACTTGTTAGCTGAAAATGCTCAAAATTGGGACACCGCGGGTACTTATGAGGCACCGAGTAAAACTCAACCTCATACATCTAGTGGAGGTATGTACAACCTTAGGGAAGATCATGACCTTCAAGCCAAGTTTGCATCTTTAGCTAGAAAAGTCGAGGCACTAGAATTGAAAAAGAGTGGTCAATTAAAATCTGTTGAAAACATTATGTGTCAAATCTGTGAAACAAATGAACACTCAACCAACGATTGTCCAACCTTGCCTTCTTTTAAGGAATGTCTCCATGAACAAGCCCATGCTTTAAACAGTTTCCAAAGGGCCAACCACAACCCATACTCCCAAACATACAACCCTGGTTGGAGAAATCACCCATATTTCAGTTGGAAGAGTGAGAACAAGAATGCACAAACTTCACAACCACCGTTTCAAGCACACCATAATTTCCAAAATTCTCATGGATATGCACCTCCTTATGCTCCACCTCCTAGAAAAAATCTTGAGGAAACATTGCATACATTCATTAATCTTGAGGAAACATTGCATGCATTCATTGAAAAGCAAGAGACAATCAATACTCAACTTGCTCAAAACATGACAGATTTTAAAGATACTCTTGAAAAATTAACATATGCTCTCAGTTTCCAAGAAAAAGGTAAGTTTCCATCTCAACCACAACAAAATCCCAAGGGGCAATACAATGCAAATGCAAGTAGTTCCGGAAGCCAACACATAGATCAAGTCAAATCAGTCACTACTGTGTGCAGTGGTAAGGTTATTGAAAAACCCTCTCTTGAACCTTATGAGAAAAATGATGAGTCAATCTCTGAGGGTAAGGAAGGGGTTGAATCTGAAAATTGCAAAGAAACGACTGATTCTCGACCAGCACTGCCATTTCCTTAAGCCATGACCAAACAAAGGAAAGTCAATCACAACTCTGAAATTTTTGAAATTTTCAAACAGGTAAGGATCAATATACCTTTGCTGGATGCTATTAAACAGGTTCCTTCCTATGCTAAATTTTTGAAAGATCTATGCACTGTGAAGAGGAAACTAAATGTGAAAAAGAAAGCCTTTCTAGCCGAACAAGTAAGTGTCATTCTTCAGAATAATAATGCTTTGAAATATAAAGACCCTGGTTGTCCTACAATTTCTTGCTTTATTGGAGAACAAAAAATTGAAAGAGCCTTACTTGATCTTGGTGCTAGTGTGAATTTACTTCCATATTCAGTTTTTCAGAGTCTCAATCTAGGTGAGTTAAAACCAACTTCTATATCTCTTTTACTTGCCGATAGATCTGTAAAAGTGCCTAGAGGAATAATTGAAGATGTGCTAGTACAAGTCGATAAATTCATTTATCCTGTGGATTTTATTGTCTTGGACACACAACCTGTTGACGTATGTAATTAATTTCCTGTTATTTTAGGAGGTCCATTTCTTGCAACTTCTAACGCATTGATTAATTGTAGGAATGGATTGATGAAGCTATCATTTGGAAACATGACATTGGAGATGAATATTTTCAACATTTGCAAGCAACCTGGAGATGACAATGATTTACAAGAAGTAGATCATATTGATGAATTAGTTTATGATCAACTTGAATCTATTTTAAGTAAAAATGAATTGGATGAATCTGAAGATTTGAAAATGATTTATTCTAAGGAAGAAATCACGGATGAAAAATGCACCAAAAATGTTGATGCGAATCTTTTGTCAATAGTGACAACAGATTCGACATCTGACATCACACCAATCCATGATTACTTTCCTAACGAATCCTTACTTTCTCTTAGTCCAATGCCTTGGTATGATAAAAATATCAATTTTCTTGCTTTAGGAGATTTGCTAGCTGATTGGAGTACCCAAGACAAAGAAAAGTTTTTGAACAAAGTGAAGAGCTTTTATTGTGATGACCCTAACTTATTCAAATATTGTCCTGATCAAATATTTCAAAGATTCATTCCCGACAATGAGGTAAGTAGTGTCATTAAACTTTGTCATTCTGAAGCATGTGGGGGCCATTTCTCATCAAAAAAGACAACTGCAAAAATCTTTCAAAATGGATTTTATTGGCCCACCATGTTCAAGCACACGCATGCATTTTGCAAAACTTGTGAAAATTGTCAAAAAATTGATACTGGTCAAAAAGTTTTATTTTATAATTCTCAACTCTATTCATTACCTAGAGAGCTAAGATCAAGATGGAGCAATCCTTATGGGGCCTATGATATTCAGAATTCAATGAATGACAATGATTTTAAGGAAAATGGACATCGTTTGAAAGCTTACTTTGATAAGTTTCCTAGTGAAAATGAATCAACTGGTTGGAATGATCTTGTAGATAAAGGTTGATTATTTTGTTTTTCTCACATTGTTTTTGTGTTTCTTTTTTAGTGATTTTTGCTAGTTTCTCCTACCCCGGTTAAATGGTGAATAACGGTACTCCGTGACTTAAGTCGATTCTTGTAGTTTCCCACAATAACTGATATCTGTGTATATATTTGTGCAATTCTTTAAATCTCTCTTCCAATTCTCATTTGATAATGGACACTAATCTTGAAAAATTGAAAAAGTATTTTCCCGCTCTACCTCAGAATGCGATTACAAAAATTTACCGTGCTAGATGTGCAAGATTGAGATTGTTAATGAATCATGGAATTCTTGAAGATATTCGCTGGTTGATTGAAGCAAAGGTCCGATTATCAGGTGAGTCCTCTAATTTCTTTATTTCACACATGCTTGGAACAGGTAAAAGCACTTTTGCAAAGAAACGTCGTGCAAAACGACTAGAAGTCTATCATCGATGTGCTAGATGGACTTGTAATACACAATGTCGTTCTTTAGGAATGGTATCTATAAACCGTGAAGATAAAATACAATTCATTAAGGATGGCCTGAGTAAGGAGTCTTTAGATAATCTTCTATGGACTCTTGAGACGCATCCTAGTGGAGATGTGCATCGTGCAATTCATGCTTTATGGTCACTATTTCATAAAGAACATGATCGACTTAGTCTTGGGAATCTGACTAAAAAAGACCCTGTTTGCCAGTTTTTAAGAAAACTAGATGGGAAGCCTATCCCCGACCCATAGAGGGCGTTTAAGCCGTTCTTGGACGTAAAATAAAGGGAAGATGTGAGCCACAATTACAACTACCTGTACATACACATGTTTTTTCAAAAGTAAATAAATAAATAAATAAAGAGAGAGTGTGAGACTCCAGCTGGCCTACATATAGGTGTTATGATTGCCTTTCTAATTTCTCATCTATAAAAACCTCTCTTCATTCCTTTCATTTCTACTCAACCCATACATTCAACATACAGAAGTGTGTAGAAATGGCAAGTTCCTCAAGTCATCATATAAGAAATATTTCATGGCAAGTTCCTCAAGTCATCAAATAAGAAATATTTGTGTTTTCGATGGATCTAGTCCTGGGAAAGAAAAGGAGTTTTTAGAATCAGCAAATCATCTTGGTCAAGTGCTAGCTGAGAAAAAGATTCATTTAGTGTATGGGAGAGGCAGTCTTGGTTTATGGGAGGTGTGTCAATAGCTGCATTTTTAGGAGGTAGTCAAGTTTTGGGGGTTGTCCCTGAAGCTTTAGCACAAGGGGACATCATAGGAAAAACAATTGGAGAGAAACTTCAGGTCTCCACAATGTCAGCTCGAATGAATGCAATGTTTAACCATGCTGATGCCTTCATTGCTTTACCAGGTGATCTAGGCACATTGGAAGAGATCTTTTATTTTTCCTCTTGGGCTCAACTGCACATTCACCATAAACCCATAGGTTTGTTAAATGTTAATGGTTATTATGATAAGTTGTTGTCTTTTCTTGATCATGCTGTGGAACAGGAATTTCTAACATCTTCTGCACGACAAATCATAATCTCTGCTGCTACTGCTGAACAATTGATTGACCAACTACAATCTTTCATTCCTGTGATTGATCCTTCCATGAGTCGCATAAATTGGTCATCTAAGGAAAGCCGTAAAAAGCTTAGATTGGATTTGAGCCTTCATTTGTGAATTTTTGTGTCTTTTGGTTTTATTATTGTGTTTTGTTATTTCTTATTTTTGTTTCAGTGTGTTTCAGGTTTTGTCAGTGTTCGTTATTTCAGGTGATATCTTCTATACTCTATCTTTCTACCTTAGAACATTGAGGACAATGTCTTGTTTTAATTGGAGGGAGAGGGTAGTAGTTGATAAAAAAAAAATTGTTTTCCATTTCATAAAGCATGTGCATAATTGTTGTTACTAGGATGGCAGAGTAAAGGAGCTCTTTTGTTAAAGTGACTCTTGAGACGTATCTTAGTAACCATTCTTAACAAGGTCTATTATAATACTTCTTAAAATATTCAGGTTTACAAACTCTCGCATTGTTATCACTTAATTCTTGTTCTATACTTATTTAACATGTATTCTTAAACCTTAATTTACACACACACACTTTAACATATGATTGTGGGTTGCATATTGGATTATTACATTATTTATGTTCTTTTGTTAAAGGTAACAACTAAGGGAAAGGGATTGTATATAATTAAAAAAAAAAGAAAAAAGAAAAAAAAATGATAATAATAAAAATGTAGACAAGTTTGGTTTCATAGCCTCCCTAACCTAAGCAATTAAACCTGAAGGGGTGTTTTAACACCTAATACCCTAAAGTCAACTGACTTAGGAGCTATTGGCCCAACGCTTGTTACATGGGTTGAGGAGAAAAGCTTAAGGAAATCAAACATTGCACTATCTACATATCAGTATCTGCGACCCGAGTTACTAAGCTCGTAGAGGTGTCATAACACCTAATGCCCTAAGACCAACTGGTATGGGAGTCATTAGCCGAAAGCTCATTACATGGGTTAAAAAAGCATGGTGTTTTTAAAGTATATGTATATAGAGTTAAAAGGTAGCGTGTTTTCTGACCCTACCTCATTTTAAGTGCGCCTTTGTACCCCCACTTCCTTTCATGTGCGCTGTTGAGCGACCATCTCTTAGGTAGCGTGTTTTCTGACCCTACCTCATTTTGAGTGAGCCCTTGTGCCCTCACTTCCTTTTATGTGCTCTCTTGAGCCATCATCTCTCGGGTAGCGTGTTTTCTAACCCTACCTCATTTTGAGTGGGCCTTTGTGCCATCACTTCCTTTCATGTTCTCTTTTGAGCCACCATTTCTTGGGTAGCGGGTTTTCTAACTCTACCTCATTTTGAGTGAGCCTTTGTGCCCTCACTTCCTTTCATGTGATCTTTTGAGCCACCATCTGTTGGGTAGCGTGTTTTCTGACCTTACCTCATTTTGAGTGCGCCTTTGTGCCCTCAATTCTTTTCATGTGCTCTCTTGAGCCACTATCTCTCGGGTAGCGTGTTTTCTAACCCTCCCTCATTTTGAGTGGCTCTTTGTGCCCCCACTTCTTTTCATGTGCTCTTTTGAGCCACCATCTCTCGGGTAGCGTGTTTTCTGACCCTACCTCATTTTGAGTGCGCCTTTGTGCCCTCACTTCCTTTCATGTGCTCTCTTGAGCCACCATCTCTGGGGTAGCGTATTTTCTGAACCTACCTCATTTTGAGTGCGCCTTTGTGCCCTCACTTCCTTTTATGTGCTCTCGTGAGCCACCATCTCTTAAGTAGCGTGTTTTCTGACCCTACCTCATTTTGAGTGGGCCTTTGTGCCCTCATTTCCTTCCATGTGCTCTTTTGAGCCACCATCTCTTGGGTAGCGTGTTTTCTGACCCGACCTCATTTTAAGTGCGCCTTTGTACCCCCACTTCCTTTCATGTGCGCTGTTGAGCCACCATATCTTAGCTAGCGTGTTTTCTGACCCTACCTCATTTTGAGTGAGCCCTTATGCCCTCACTTCCTTTTATGTGCTCTCTTGAGCCACCATTTCTCAGGTAGCGTGTTTTCTAACCCTACCTCATTTTGAGTGGGCCTTTGTGCCCTCATTTCCTTCCATGTGCTCTTTTGAGCCACCATCTCTTGGGTAGCATGTTTTCTGACCCTACCTCATTTTAAGTGCGCCTTTGTACCCCCACTTCCTTTCATGTGCGCTGTTGAGCCACCATATCTTAGCTAGCGTGTTTTCTGACCCTACCTCATTTTGAGTGAGCCCTTGTGCCCTCACTTCCTTTTATGTGCTCTCGTGAGCCACCATCTCTTAAGTAGCGTGTTTTCTGACCCTACCTCATTTTGAGTGAGCCCTTGTGCCCTCACTTCCTTTTATGTGCTCTCGTGAGCCACCATCTCTTAAGTAGCGTGTTTTCTGACCCTACCTCATTTTGAGTAGGCCTTTGTGCCCTCACTTCCTTTTATGTGCTCTTTTGAACCACCATCTCTCGGGTAGCGTGTTTTCTGACCCTACCTCAATTTGAGTGTGCCTTTGTGCCCTCACTTCCTTTTAAGTGCTTTTTTGAGCCATCATCTCTCGGGTAGCCTGTTTTCTGACCCTACCTCAATTTGAGTGTGCCTTTGTGCCCTCACTTCCTTTTATGTTCTCTTTTAAGCCACCACTGCTCGGGTAGCGTGTTTTCTGACCCTACCTCATTTTAAGTGTCCATTTGTTCCCTCACTTCCTTTTATGTGCTCTCTTGAGCCACCATTTCTCAGGTAGCGTGTTTTCTTACCGTACCTCATTTGAGTGTGCCTTTGTGCCCTCACTTCCTTTCATGTGCTCTTTTGAGCCACCATCTCTTGGGTAGAGGGTTTTCTCACTCTACCTCAGTTTGAGTGCGCCTTTGTGCCCTTACTTCCTTTCATGTGCTCTTTTGAGCCACCATTTGTCAGGTAGCGTGTTTTGTGACCCTACCTCATTTTGAGTGTGCCTTTGTGCCCTCACTTCCTTTTATGTTCTCTTTTGAGCCACCATTTCTTGGGTAGCGGGTTTTCTAACTCTACCTCATTTTGAGTGTGCCTTTGTGCCCTCACTTCCTTTTATGTTCTCTTTTGAGCCACCATTTCTTGGGTAGCGGGTTTTCTAACTCTACCTCATTTTGAGTGAGCCTTTGTGCCCTCACTTCCTTTCATGTGATCTTTTGAGCCACCATCTGTTGGGTAGCGTGTTTTCTGACCTTACCTCATTTTGAGTGCGCCTTTGTGCCCTCAATTCTTTTCATGTGCTCTCTTGAGCCACTATCTCTCGGGTAGCGTCTTTTCTAACCCTCCCTCATTTTGAGTGGCTCTTTGTGCCCTCACTTCTTTTCATGTGCTCTTTTGAGCCACCATCTCTCGGGTAGCGTGTTTTCTGACCCTACCTCATTTTGAGTGTGCCTTTGTGCCCTCACTTCCTTTTATGTGCTCTCTTGAGCCACCATTTCTCAGGTAGCGTGTTTTCTTACCGTACCTCATTTTGAGTGCGCCTTTGTGCCCTCACTTCCTTTCATGTGCTCTCTTGAGCCACCATCTCTAGGGTAGCATGTTTTCTGACCCTACCTCATTTTGAGTGCGCCTTTGTGCCCTCACTTCCTTTTATGCACTCTCGTGAGCCACCATCTCTTAAGTAGCGTGTTTTCTGACCCTACCTCATTTTCAGTGGGCCTTTGTGCCCGCATTTCCTTTCATGTGCTCTTTTGAGCCACCATCTCTTGGGTAGCGTGTTTTCTGACCCTACCTCATTTTAAGTGCGCCTTTGTACCCCCACTTCCTTTCATGTGCTCTCTTGAGCCACCATCTCTTGGGTAGCGTGTTTTCTGACCTTACCTCATTTTGAGTGCGCCTTTGTGCCCTCAATTCTTTTCATTTGCTCTCTTGAGCCACCATCTATCGGGTAGCGGGTTTTCTAACACTACCTCATTTTGAGTGGGCCTTTGTGCCCTCACTTCCTTTTATTTGAGCCACCATCTCTCGGGTAGTGTGTTTTCTGACCCTACCTCATTTTGAGTGTGCCTTTGTGCCCTCACTTCCTTTCATGTGCTCTGTTGAGCCACCATCTCTGGGGTAGCGGGTTTTCTCACTCTACCTCATTTTAAGTGAGCCTTTGTGCCCTCATTTCCTTTCATGTGCTCTTTTGAGCCACCATCTCTCGGGTAGCGTGTTTTCTGACCCTACCTCATTTTGAGTGTGCCTTTGTGCCCTCACTTCCTTTTATGTGCTCTTTTGAGCCACCATCTCTCGGGTAGCGTGTTTTCTAACTCTACCTCATTTTGAGTGCGCCTTTGTGCCCTCACTTCCTTTCATGTGCTCTCTTGAGCCACCATCTCTCGGGTAGCGTGTTTTCTGACCCTACCTCATTTTGAGTGGGCCTTTGTGCCCTCACTTCCTTTCATGTGCTCTCTTAAGCCACCATCTCTTGGGTAGCGTGTTTTTTTACCCTACCTCATTTTGAGTGCGCCTTTGTGCCCTCACTTTCTTTTATGTGCTCTCTTGAGCCACCATTTCTCAAGTAGCGTGTTTTCTGACCCTACCTCATTTTAAGTGGGCCTTTGTGCCCTCACTTCCTTTTATGTGGTCTTTTGAGCCACCATTTCTGGGGTAGCGTATTTTCTGACCCTACCTCATTTTAATTGTGCCTTTGTGCCCTCACTTCCTTTTATGTGCTCTTTTGAGCCACCACCCCTCGGGTAGCGTGTTTTCTAACCCTACTTCATTTTGAGTGGACCTTTGTGCCCTCACTTCCTTTCATGTGCTCTCTTGAGCCACCATCTCTCGGGTAGGGTGTTTTCTAACCCTACCTCATTTTGAGTGGGCCTTTGTGCCCTCACTTCCTTTCATGTGCTCTCTTGAGCCACCATCTCTTGGGTAGCGTGTTTTCTGACCCTACCTCAATTTAAGGGTGCCTTTGTGCTCTCACTTCCTTTTATGTGCTCTTTTGAGCCACCACCCCTCGGGTAGCGTGTTTTCTGACCCTACCTCAATTTAAGGGTGCCTTTGTGCTCTCACTTCCTTTTATGTGCTCTTTTGAGCCACCACCCCTCGGGTAGCGTGTTTTCTGACCCTACCACATTTTGAGTGTGCCTTTGTGCCCCCACTTCCTTTTATGTGCTCTCTTGAGCCACCATTTCTCAAGTAGCGTGTTTTCTGACCCTACCTCATTTTGAGTGTGCCTTTGTGCCCTCACTTCTTTTCATGTTCTCTTTTGAGCCACCATATCTTGGGTAGCGGGTTTTCTAACTCTACCTCATTTTGAGTGAGCCTTTGTGCCCTCACTTCCTTTCATGTGATCTTTTGAGCCACCATCTCTTGGGTAGCGTGTTTTCTGACCTTACCTCATTTTGAGTGCGCCTTTGTGCCCTCAATTCTTTTCATGTGCTCTCTTGAGCCACCGTCTCTCGGGGAGCGTGTTTTCTAACCCTACCTCATTTTGAGTGGGCCTTTGTGCCCTCACTTCTTTTCATGTGCTCTTTTGAGCCACCATCTCTCGGGTAGCGTGTTTTCTCACCCTACCTCATTTTGAGTGCGCCTTTGTGCCCTCACTTCCTTTCATGTGCTCTCTTGAGCCATCATCTCTTGGGTAGCGTGTTTTCTGACCCTACCTCATTTTGAGTGCGCCTTTGTGCCCTCACTTCCTTTTATGTGCTCTCGTGAGCCACCATCTCTGAAGTAGCGTGTTTTCTGACCCTACCTCATTTTGAGTGGGCCTTTGTGCCCTCACTTCCTTTTATGTGCTCTCGTGAGCCACCATCTCTGAAGTAGCGGGTTTTCTGACCCTACCTCATTTTGAGTGGGCCTTTGTGCCCTCACTTCCTTTTATGTGCTCTTTTGAACCACCATCTCTCGGGTAGCGTGTTTTCTGACCCTACCTCAATTTGAGTGTGCATTTGTGCCCTCACTTCCTTTTAAGTGCTTTTTTGAGCCATCATCTCTCGGGTAGCATGTTTTCTGACCCTACCTCAATTTGAGTGGGCCTTTGTGCCCTCACTTCCTTTTATGTGCTCTTTTGAGCCACCACCGCTCGGGTAGCGTGTTTTCTGACCCTACCTCATTTTAAGTGTCCCTTTGTTCCCTCACTTCCTTTTATGTGCTCTCTTGAGCCACCATTTCTCAGGTAGCGTGTTTTCTTACCGTACCTCATTTTGAGTGTGCCTTTGTGCCCTCATTTCTTTTCATGTGCTCTTTTGAGCCACCATCTCTTGGGTAGAGGGTTTTCTCACTCTACCTCAGTTTGAGTTAGCCTTTGTGCCCTTACTTCCTTTCATGTGCTCTTTTGTGACACTATCTCTTAGGTAGCGTGTTTTCTGACCCTACCTCATTTTGAGTGTGCCTTTGTGCCCTCACTTGCTTTTATGTGCTCTTTTGTGACACTATCTCTTAGGTAGCGTGTTTTCTGACCCTACCTCATTTTGAGTGGGCCTTTGTGCCCTCACTTCCTTTCATGTGCTCTCTTGAGCCTCCATCTCTCGGGTAGGGTGTTTTCTGACCCTACCTCATTTTGAGTGCGCCTTTGTGCCCTCACTTCGTTTCATGTGCTCTCTTGAGCCATCATCTCTAGGGTAGCGTGTTTTTTTACCCTACATCATTTTGAGTGCGCCTTTGTGCCCTCACTTCCTTTTATGTGCTCTCTTGAGCCACCATTTCTCAGGTAGCGTGTTTTCTGACCCTACCTCATTTTAAGTGGGCCTTTGTGCCCTCACTTCCTTTTATGTGCTCTCTTGAGCCACCATTTCTCAGGTAGCGTGTTTTCTGACCCTACCTCATTTTAAGTGGGCCTTTGTGCCCTCACTTCCTTTTATGTGCTCTCTTGAGCCACCACCCCTCGGGTAATGTGTTTTCTAACCGTACCTCATTTTGAGTGTGCCTTTGTGCCCTCACTTCCTTTTATGTACTCTTTTGAGCCACCATCTCTCGGGTAGCGTGTTTTTTGATCCTATCTCATTTTTAGTGTTCCTTTATGCCTTCACTCCCTTTTTAGTGGGCCTTTGAGCCCTCAATATTCACGTGCACTATTCACGCTGTCCAAAAGGCCTTCTCTGCGATTTCTGGGGTTTTTAAGGGCTTTTTTGTAATTTAACAATTATGTAATGTAATTTTCTTTAATTGTTTTGAATTTGTATTTTGAAGTGTAGATAAAAAAACAAAAAGAAGGAAAAGAAAAGAAACAAAAATATAGGGAAAGTGTGTGTTTTTATGAATGTTTTCTTTTTATTTATGATAAAATTGCAGAGAATAAAGAAGAATTTAATATTTTGATTGGATCACGGTGTAAAAGTATAAATTTGTACGAAAGTTGTATTTTTAAAATCCGATGAAAAGATAAAAAATTTAAAACTTCTTTAACACATCAAGTCCATGAAGCAGCTTACATCAGGTAGGGTGCGTTAGGGGTGCTAATACCTTCCCTAACTACAACCGGTTCCTTACCCGCGAATCTCTAACAAGACCAGTACAACCGGGTTTTCTAGCAATCTTCAATTAAATACTAGGTGGCGACTCCTAATGAATCCAACAAGATCAAATCAAACATAACAGAGAGAAAAAAAATGCGCCAAGGCGGACGCCGCGCGGATTTTTTTTGACATGCGACAAGCATCATCAAGATTTGAATTGAAAGCTTTAGTAGCCCAATAAGCTTTATGTTCAAGTTCCACAAGCAAGTGAGAAGGTTTTCCATAGACTAGTCTAAAAGGAGACATACCTAATGATGTTTTATAAGCAGTTCGATAAGCC
>NW_011500375.1:0-1939 GCF_000495115.2 Populus euphratica | reverse complement strand
CGACTAATATGTATAAGAAACCAAATGATGGAGAAAACGGACCCGTGAAATCTATACCACAATAGTTAAAGATCTCAATAACAAGAATAGGATTTAAAGGCATCGTATGACGTTTTGACAATTTTCACAAGACTTGCAGAATGCGTGTGAGTTTTTGAACATGGTGAGCCAGTAAAATCCACTTTGTAAGACTTTTGCAATTGCCTTTCTTAATGAGAAATGGCTCTCACATGCCTCAAAATGATAAAATTTAATTACACTACTTACTCATTATTAGGAATGCATCTTTGAAATATTTGATCAGGACAATATTTGAATAAATATGGGTCATCCCAATAAAAGTTCTTTACTTTGTTCAAGAACTTTCTTTTATCTTGGGTACTCCAATAAGCTAGCAAATCTCCTAAAGTAAGAAAAATGTTATTTTTATCATACTAGGGCATTGAACTAAGAGAAAGTAAGGATTTATTAGGAAAGTAATCATCGATTGGTGTGATGTTGGATGTCGAATCTGTTATCACTCTTGACAAAAGATACGCGTCAACATTTTCGATGCCTTTTTCATCAGTGATTTCTTCTTGAGAATAAATCATTTGCAAATCTTCAAATTTATCTAACTCATTTTTACTTAAAGTAGATTCAAGTTGATTATAAAGTAATTTCTCAATATGATCTACTTCTTGTTATTCATTATCATCTCCAGGTTGCTTGCAAATGTTGAAAATATTCATCTCCAATGTCATGTTTCCAAATGATAGCTTCATCAATCCATTCCTACAATTAATCAATGCATTAGAAGTTGCAAGAAACGGACGTCCTAAAATAACAGGAAATGAATTACATGCTTCAACAGGTTCTGTGTCCCCAAGACAATAAAATCTCCAGGATAAATGAATTTATCCCCTTATATTAACACATATTCGACTATTCCTCTAGGCACTTTTACAAATCTCACAGCAAGTAAAACAGTTACAAAACTTGGTTTTAACTCACCTAGATTGATGATCAGGACAATATTTGAATAAGTTAGGGTCATCACAATAAAAGCTCTTCACTTCGTTCAAAAACTTTTCTTTGTCTTGGGTACTCCAATCAGCTAGCAAATCTCCTAAAGCAAGAAAATTAATATTTTTATCATACCAAGGCATTGAACTAAGAGAAAGTAAGGATTTGTTAGGAAAGTAATCATCGATTGGTGTGATGTCAGATGTCGAATCTGTTGTCACTGTTGACAAAAGATTCGCATCAACATTTTCGGTGCTTGTTTCATTCGTGATTTCTTCCTCAGAATAAACCATTTGCAAATCTTCAGTTTCATCCAATTCATTTTTACTTAAAGTAGATTCAAGTTGATCATAAACTAATTCGTCAATATGATCTACTTCTTGTAAATCATTATCATCTCCGGGTTGCTTGCAAATGTTGAAAATATTCATCTCCAATGTCATGTTTCCAAATGATAGCTTCATCAGTCCATTCCTACAATTAATCAATGCGTTAGAGGTTGCAAGAAATGGACGTCCTAAAATAACAGGAAATGAATTACATGCTTCAACAGGTTCTGTGTCCAAGACAATAAAATCCACAGGATAAATGAATTTATCGACTTTTTGGAACACATATTCGACTATTCCTCTAGGCACTTTTATAGATCTATTAGCAAGTAAAAGAGTTACAAAAATTGGTTTTAACTCACCTAGATTGAGACTATGAAAGACTGAATATGGAAGTAAATTCACACTAGCTCCAAGATCAAGTAAGGCTCTTTCAATTTTATGTTCTCTAATAAAGTAAGAAATTGTAAGAAGACTAGGGTCTTTATATTTCAAAGCATTATTTTTTTGTAGAATGGCACTTACTTGTTTGGCTAAAAAGGCTTTCTTTTTCACATTTAGTTTCCTCTTCACAGTGCATAGATCTTTCAAAAATTTAACATAGG
>NW_011504698.1:0-5273 GCF_000495115.2 Populus euphratica | reverse complement strand
TTTTGGAAATATTTAGATGGGACGCCTTTGCCTACACCAAGATGTAACAGTAGTATTTTGGAAGAGACGTGTGTTTAGAGGACAATACAGAATTTCTCAAGAAAACTTTTCTTGGATGGAAGGCGTTAGGAGAGGCTTTGGTTTTGTTGAAGGTGAAGTAATTTATTTATTCTTTTCTCCATTCTGAATATAAATGTGGAAGGTTTCCTGGGATATGGAAATGAGATCTTTTTTTTTTTTACTTGATACAGAAATAAAATTGTTTGTCATATTGGTGCAGGTTTGGGCTCGGAAGAGAAAATTCTATACATTCTCATGATTGCTTAAATGGGTATCTTATAGCTATTAAATTGTCGTATCTTTTTGCTCATGGGTAGGCTAATAAGTCAAATCCATGAGGTCACTGCTGATATTTTCGTGTTACATTGGACTTCGTAGGAACGCTCAGTTTTTCTTTTTGACAAAAGCACCTGAGATTGATTGATTTGGTAACGTAGCAGTCATTGTGATTATAATTTAAAAAAATTTATTTTATAAAATATATTTTTGATTAGAATTAATCTGATATAAAATATAAATTTAGTTAAAATTATAATTGAAATTGAGATTGAATAAAAAGTTATTTAATATATTTGATTAATAATACTTTTAAAATTAATGTTATAAAAAAATTTTAAAAAATATATATTAATATTGATAATTTTTAATTTAAATATTATAAATTTAACTATTGTTATTACATCATAAAATAAATAATATTTTATATAAAATATTTTTTATTATTCCATTAAAATATCTATAATTCCATCACATATGAAATATATTGGGCTAAAATTATAATTTTTTTAATTTCTTAAGCGTATAAAATATAATCAGGAATAAAATTGAGATTCGCGATTAAATTATGTAAATGTTACGTTATCAAGCAATCTTTATTTAATTTATGTAATGTTATTGAATAATATTAAATATTATTTTTTAAATAAAATATAATTAAAAAATAAAAAATAATTTTTATTTTACTATATCAACCTAGTTGAATGCATTTTAAATTTTAAACCAAAACTGGTTGGGCCAAAACCAGTTTTTACTGGTATAGATAACTACACTATTTATATAAACAGTATAATGTAGCATGGAAACAGTGAACAGCATATGCTACACTGTTAATGCTAATTAACTAGCATGAATAGTGCGTAAGAACCATTATTTACTGTTGAAACAAAAGTGTACCTCTCCGGCTACTTTGTGAGACCTGTGATTGAAACGCTGAAAGATATGGGATCCATGAACAACAAAATTCATTTTTTTATGTATCTAAACATTAATTAGCTGTTTTTTGTTAAATTGCAGCCTCAGCTGCGTAAACAAACACACACGAAATAAAGTGACTGACTTTAGTAAATCATGGATTATGATAAAGCAAATAACAAGTAGACAGTGGAAGCAAGAGGCTTGAATGTCAATAGGTAGTTCATCTGCAAATTAGCCGATGGGCTTGCTAACTTTATGACAGGGCCTGAGCCAGGGGCTTCCTTCATGGATGACCCTCCTCTTTCGGCCTTTCGTTTGGATTCTTTATGCCTTCATTTGGATTAAAACATAGCTTTCAATGTCTTTGAGTAGTATAGCTTGGTTTAGGTCTCTCCATGGAACCATACATATATATATATACATATATATATATATATATAAAAGCAAATATCAAGTAAAATTTAAAAAAAAATTAAAAAAACCAAGAAAAAAATAAAAAAGAAATTGAACATATATAATTTTTCAATGCGTTTCTTATATAAAAAATATATTAAATATGAATCGAAAAACTTATGAACACCTCTGATTACATAAATTATAAAATATTTTGTAAATAAATTAAAAAAAAACCCATCAACGATAAATAAAAATGTAATTGAAAAAATTGAGCTATAAATATAGATCAAGATATTTAATATCGCAATATAGGTCATTTACCCTATTATGTTTAATGAATATATTTATAAAATTTAATTTGTAATAGAAATCAACACACATAAAATTTATTGAATAAAATAAAAGAAAAAACAAAATTCTATATAGAGCTACACATATTAAAAATATTGTAAAAAAAAAATTATTTTAAAGAATAAGTTTAATCTATATAAAATATATATTAAAAAAATATAAATGAATTAATCCAATCTCATAAAACAATTAACACACTCAATATAATTAAAAAAATAATTTTTATTTCAAAAAGGCTAAATAAACTTTAAAAAAATCATAAAAGGCATATTAATAAAAAAATACAAATATTATTTTAAAAAATAAATATAAACAAGTTGTAATTTAAAAAAAAAAATGAGGCCAAACATTAGAAGCCTAATAAGCTAGGCTTAGCGCTTGGCCTACAAAAAAAGACTTGGGCATGGGCCTTGTTTTTTTCTGAAGTTAATGGGATGGACAACACGTTGTTTGCACCATTATTTGCAAAATAATAGATTACATGTCGTTTGTCTTGGTAGACAGCATGTTGTCCATAATTGCCTAGAATTCGACCACTATGATGAGCGGAAAAAATTAGTTCTTGTTTTGTCATTTTAAAAATCTATTTTCAATCAATTTTGTCTACCCAAAACACATAGGAAACACCTTTTGAATCTTTTTTAATCAATCCAAGGCCTAAAAAACCCACCCTAAAACCCATAATCAATTCAAAACCAAATAATTTTCAAAGCTTATATCTATTTTTTAGGTTTAGGTTTTTTCAAGGTAAGAAAATAATAAATCTTAACTTCTCTTATTATACGGAACAATTTAATATAAAAATCGATTATTTTAGTTGTTGAAATCATAGTCAACCACAACTCTTTCTCTCTCTCTCTCTTTCTCTAAGTTAGAATCCTATAACCCCCTCTATCTCCTCCACTAAAAAAGAACTAAAAAAATAAAGTATGGTATCAAATGACATGATACATAAAATAACGTTAAACACTGAATGTATTTAAATTTTTTTTAGTAATTTTAACTTATAAGTCACTACTCTTTTTTTTTTAATGGCCTGATAGGAGTCATAATACCTTGGATGAAGCTTAAAGTTCTTCTTTAAGGCCACACTGTCTTGTTTAAAGGGTTGTAGCTTTAAAAAAAAACCATCCTATTTTATGAATTCCTTTTTAGTTCTTTTATCCACCATATGTTTTATCCCATGCTTAAATGTCTCCAATAATTGAATTTTCAATAATTGATCTATATTAATCATCTCTTAATTGGAAGGAAGATAACCATAAAAAGCTTGAAAATGACTTATTTTAATGGTTGGGTGGGGACTAATATTATACCAACATTATGCTAATAATAATTATAGATACCACATTTTAGGATTGTGCATTGTCTTATACCTTAGATAAGTTTCTAATATCTTATTCACTTTTTTATATTGACCATCAAACTACGGGTTTTAAGATTGTTTGTCATGTATTGAATTTTTTTATAATATAAGTGTACATTCTACTACTAATTATTCTCTTTTTAAAATTATATATGACTTTAATCCTTTGACACTTTTGGATTTGTTTCCATTACATATTAATGAAAAGGTTTGTCTTGATAAAAATAAAAAATCACGGATACTAAAGTATCTTTACAAGAAAATAAGGCAACACATACAAAAAAAAAAGAGCAATATGCATTCAAAGTTAATAAAAAACGAAAGGGGGTTATTTTTTAATCAAGTGATTGAGTATAGGTATATATACATAAAGAGAATTTTTTTGAACAAAGAAGATTTAAATTGATGCTAAGAGAAGATGGATAATTTCAAATTCTTAAAAGAATTAATGATAATATCTATAGAGTAGATCTACCTAGTGAGTATAGTGATAGCATTACTTTCAATGTTTTTTTTCTCTCTCTCTATGTTTGATATAGGTGATGATTTGTGGACAAATCCTTTTAAAGAAAGAGGATGATATGATCAAGACTATATTAAAAAATTCATTGCAAGTTTTAATTACAAGAATAAAGACAAAGAATCTCAAACATGCATTTAATGGATTTATTCAAAATATTTGGGTCAATATAGGTTTCAAGTTGAAAACAACAAAAGGTAAAAATCAAACCTTAATCAATTTAATTTATTCACAAGTGGGGATTGATTCATCTACTTCATGTAAAAATTAATTTTGGCAATTAAAGGCTTATCTTTTCTAATGCATAATTTTACTCTAAAAAACATAATTTTTTATATAATCTTTGGATTGAGTTGAAATTTTATCAAAATTTTCTAGAGTTTTTTTTTATCTATATTATGTTAAAATAAATGTATAATTGGATATCAACAAGGTTGAAAACTATTGTGTGAGAATTGTAATAGTTTTCTACTTGATTTAGATTTTTATTTTATTTTATTTTATTTAGAACTCTTATATTATTTTTCAGCATTGTTTGACATATTTTTATTTATTATGAATAAATTTTTTAGCTTGTATTTAGTTATTATTTTTTGATAAACTTTTATTTCAACAATTATTATTATGTGTATTTTTCATTGAACTACTCTAAATTATAGAAGAATTAACCAAGTTTTGTGATGTTATTTATATTTTTTATTTATTTTTTTATAAATGTTGGATGAGGGTTTGTTTATTTATAGTCTTGATGTCTTGGTATATATTATTGTTGTGTCAAATTGAATTACAAACCTAAATTTAATTTTCTTGGAAAGGTTAATTTGATTGTGGATTATTGGATTTTTATAACCACATGTTTACATGAAAAATTGTACAAAAAACAACTGAAAGAATGAAAATGATATTTGTCAGAACCGTAAATATATATATATATATATATATATATATATATATATGCGTGCTCCGGAAGCAAGAAATTTGAAGTATTATATTAATTTGGAGCTTTGCATGGATACTATTCAACGTTATCAATTATGATAATATATTATGGCTATTGCTTGGTCAATAGCAGTCATAGTCCAGTACAATTGCATTACTTTCAGTCTGTTTGTAATCAAATTACATGTAGAATTGAATTTAATTCTATATGTAATTTAAATTCACATATTATAATTTTTATATTTGAAATAAAAAACTAAACCACATAATTAAAATCAGCTATATTGTTTATAATACATGTGGAATTGAATTGAATTAATAAACTTGACAATTTTGCCCTTAATTCATGAATCTTTTCTTTTTGTCAAAAAAATTCTTTTTTTGTTAATGTAAAAATAGAATCCATAAATTAACCTCAAAGCAATGTTAAAAATTTGAGGTTGGAAC
>NW_011504693.1:4351-5284 GCF_000495115.2 Populus euphratica | reverse complement strand
GTAACCTTTTCCTTGCCTATACTTTACTTGCTTTCAAAACCTAACTCCCCTATTTATGGCTTTCCAAGCAAGTAACCTCCTTGATTCTTGCTTGCCTTTTCAGTTCTAGATTGGATGGGAACAGAGTAAACTAGGTTTTTTTTCTTACAGGTTATGTTAATTTTTTAATATAAAAAACATATTAACAGGAGTAAAGTTGAATTAACTTAATTAGATTGCTATTTAGGATAATGCTTAATATTTTAATATTAAAAAAATAAGTTAATTTTTTTAAAAAATATTAAAGTTAAATCAAGTTATAAAATCAAGTCATGACTGATTAAAGTTAAATCAAGTTATAAAATCAAGATAACTATACAAAAGATAAGAAAATCTTGAATAAAATTGTTACCCATAAAAAAACCAAAAAGAAAAATAAATTGCAATTAAAATAATAAAAACTACATATAATATAAAAACTAATGAAATAAAATAACAAAGAACTTAATAAAAAAAAATAAAAAAAAAATAGTAATTAAAAAAATAAAAACCAAAATTTGATAAAAATAAATGAAATAAAATATCGAGGAACAAAATTAAAAAATAAAACAAATCAATAAAATAATTAAAAAAATCAAGAGAATAAATATCTTATTTAATACATAAACAAAACAAAATCAAACGAAAATGAATAAAACTGAAAAAAAATCTAAATAAAATTCAAAACAAGAAAAAACAAAAAAAAATAAAAAAAATATTTTCTTTGTTATTTTCTTATCAAAATAATAGTATTTTTATTTTTTAACATAATAAAAAATCAATAATAAAAGTTAACTTTTAAACCGGGTTTTAAAAGTATAATAAATAAAAATAAACATTAAATATAACATGAAAATTAAAAAAAATTAAAAAAAAATAAAAAAAACTCATAATAAAATAAGTTGTAATCATACC
>NW_011504693.1:0-3836 GCF_000495115.2 Populus euphratica | reverse complement strand
TGATGAAAATTAAATATAATATAATATGAGTAGGTATAAATTTTAAATTCAAAAACATTTTAATTAAAAAAATATTTAATAATTTAAACTATTAAATTAAAATAATTATTTAACAATTATATCTCTACATATAATATATATATATATATATAAAGTTAGTATAAAATTAAAAAAATAAAATATAAAAACAATTAAGTAACAAAATGATCTCTCGTATCTCAAGCTCGTTCAAAAACCTATGATAACATAGAAATTGAATTGTATATTATTTTCAATTAGATCTTTTTTTTTTGTTCACTAAAATTATGAAATAAATTGATACAGTAGTATTTATTAGAACAATAAAAAATAATTAAAATTTATATAGTTAATATTTTTAAAATTTTAGTTTTAGAATATAAATTCTCTTAATTCATCTTTGATTGGTGAGAAAACCAAGCATTGATGCCTGCTTGGATTTAAATTTGATATATTGCATGTGCCACGTATGTATGCAAAAGAAGAAGAAAAAATAAATCAAGTTCTTAAGAGAGAGGAAATATAGGAATTTTTTTAAACTAAAAGTTTTAAACTTATATTTATTACAGTGTTTTTTTTCTTGTACTGTGCTATAAGAATTTCAATTGAATAAAATTAAAACAACCAACAAAAAATGGTAAAAAAAATATAATCTTTCAACATTTTCTAAAAAATAAAAATATTTTTTCAATGTGTTTTCAAATTAAAAAAACTCTTAATTTTGGACTGCCTTTACATTAATTAATACGAGCTTGAATTATTGTTTTAAAATCTTATTTAAAATTGGATCAAATTTAAAAAAATTAAAAAAATAAAGTTTTAAGTAATTTAGTTAGATTTTAGGTTGATCCGATAAAACATAATAAAAATTTAATTGCAACTCATTAATTATTATTTTTAATAAAAATAACATTATTTTATTTTATAAAGAATTAAAAGTTATTTTAAGATGATTTGATAATTTATTTAAAACTTGATAATTTAATCAAAACTTATGATATTAGCCTTGCATCGAGTTTAGCATTTTAAAAGATGATCTAAAAATATATATACATGGTAATGGTAATATTATGGTAATATTGTAGTAATAGTTATTTTTAAAGTATTTTTAATTTAAAATATATTAAAATAATATATTTAAAAAATATATTTTTCATATCATCATATTAAAATAATTTGAAAATAAAAAATTATTAATTTAAAATAAAATAAAATAAAAATTATTTTTTAATAAAAATATTATTTTTTTATAGTTTTCATTAAAGTTTTTTCCTATTTAACGGGACCCAACAAAGAAATTTTTATAATTTTTAATAAAAAATATATAAATTTTTAGTAAATTTTTAATAAAAAATAATTTGTAATTAACCCACATAAGTTTTTTTTAATAAAAAAATGTATAATTTTTAATCTTTTAAACAGGTTTAAAAACTATAGCGTGAATGCGAATCAGCTGAAAAGGTGGTGGAAGGAGTAGGGAAATAATAAATCTTTAGTTAGATAAAATATAGGGAAAGTATAGTCGATTTATTATTTAAAATTTTCAAAAATATTTTAATATTTTCAAAAACTTTGGGAGGCTGAGAAAGCAGATGTGACGCTTGGTCGTGACGGCTACACGTCCTTTCACCGGACTTTGCCACGTCTTTCAATGGAGGCGTCTTCTCTTACACGCGAGCAAAAATAGGAGCATCCTCCCTCACGCTCGCGAGTACGTAAGCCAGCCCCCAGTCCCTCAGATAAACACTCACGTGTCTATCAATCGACTCGGCACCGAACTTGAAAATGGTCCCTCAAGCCTGATGTCCGTTAAGGGAAGGCACGTGAATTTCATCCGATTTATAGTGTCTGTATTGCATGGTGGTGTGGTATATTCTTGAATGCTAATTTTTAAATTAAATAATATTTTTTTATTTTCATCTTGTTAAAAATTCCTAAAAAATATTTTTAATAAAAAAAAAATTAAAAGACAATTTCTGAAGCAAAATCTATCATAAAATCAAACAAACATCTTAAAATTATTTAATATTATAATAATTTTTGTTTTTAGTTAATCACATAAAAAATATTATTTGATTATAGTTTGTTTGAGAATGTGATAAAAATATTTTTAAATATTTTTTATATAAAAATAATATTATTTATTTATTTATTTATTTGTAATATTAATATTAATATATTAAAACGATTCAAAAACATCAACAATACTAATTTGAAGCTAAGAAAATTAAAAAATATTTAAAAATATAGTTGAACCATGACATAAAATAAAATTTTAACCGAATAATTCATGTTTTTTGCACTCGATTCTATATATAGAACTTGTTTGGTGTTACAGTAGCAATTATTTTTTAAAATATTTTTATTTAAAAATATATTAAAATAATTTTTTAATTTATTTTTTATTTTGACATATCAAAATGATCTAAAAACATAAAAATAATTTGAAGCAAAAATATAAAATTTTTATTTTTAAAAAAATTATTTTTAAAACACAAAAATAAATAAATTTATAATTGAGTTTCAAACCTTAATTCTATATAAGCTAAAAACAAATATGTTTTTTATTCACCGTGCAAAAGCATAAATATATTCATAACAATTTTAATTAAGTTTAAATAATAATTTATAAGTTTAAATAAATTTGAACTTATAATAAGTAAATCATATTAATCAGTTTAAATAAATTGAGTGAGATCTAACAGGATTAATAATCATTGTTTTAAAACAATATTGTTTTAGAATAAATTCAAATAGATATATAGAGTTATAAGATTACCCAATTAATTAATTAATTAATTACTCAGTCTTAAATATAATCGGATATTAGATAAGTGGTGAAATTAAATATTTTAAGAGTGGGAAATATGTACAGAAAAATACGGCTCCAATTTGTTTAGCTGGGCTCCATCCGCCATGAAAACGTACCTGCCTAACTGGCCAGAAGACGCGGAATGCAGGCACACCGAAACAAAGTCAAGGTGGGGCCAGTGGGCAGCGGCTTTTGCTGATGGTGGGCCCGTCCAGTTTATGAGAAGTGGGGCGTATTGTCATTAAAAGATACCTGGCCCAATGTATATTCAACCTCCACGTGTGAGCAAAAATAGAGATAGCACGGATATACACATTAATTAAAAAACAATAAAGATGACAATTGTTACACTTTTATTGCGCACCAGGTTGAGGTTTTAGGATATCTAATAAACTATGAAGATTAGTTGTGGTATGTGTACACTAACCTGAATATATTAATAAAAAAAAAAATCAATAATTAGAGCTAGGACCAGAATTTGGGGCTTGGAATTTCCGGCACCGAGTTCTAGTCAAATCTGGGCCACTTGATAATAGAAGTCAAAGCTTCACCATTGGATTAAACAAGACCATATCTTATAATTATAGTGTTCAAGTAATAAAAACTTGAAATTTAAAAAAAAAATTAATATTTTTATATTTAAGTTTTTGATTGTTGATAATGAAAATTTTATATAATTATTAATTTTACAATCATATCTTATAATTAAAAATTAATTATGATGTATATAATTTAACCTAAACACTTATATTAATCTTAAAAATAAAACCATATCTGATGGAGGAGGTTATTGCTCATAGCTATCATGTTTTGGGTTTCTGTTAAGGGAAGAAAGCCCATTAAACACTCAAACAGTTTTAAAAATGTTTTAATTTTTTTATTTTAAATTAATATTTATTTAATATTTTTAGATTATTATAATGTATTGTATTAAAAATAATTATAATCACACTGTAAAACACTCTTAAAAAGATTTTTTAGTTAACCATAATAATTTTTTTTATTA
>NW_011504781.1:0-5058 GCF_000495115.2 Populus euphratica | reverse complement strand
ATAGGGAGGTTAATTGTGTAAATTATAGATAACAATAATATAACAACAACAACAACAACAACAATAGTAACATTAATAATAATACTAGTAGTAGTAGTAGTAGTAGTAGTAGTAATAAAGAAGAAGAAGAAGAAGAAGTTGATAAGAATTTTGAGATAAAAGATTAACGTAAGGATTAAACAATGATAACAACAAATGTCAAGGTTAGAGGATCTACTAATGGTATGTCAAAAAAGTATAGTATAAACTTTTATTATTCAATTGGAAACCACACACAAATGAGGTTCCAATCAGATTATAAATTGTTAACATGATTACATTAGTTATCTTATTCGATTAATGCTAATACTTGTAAATCTTGTTAGGTGATTAGTACTTAAAAATGCATTTTTTTTATCAAGGTTTTATGTCATCATTTTGCACTTCAAGTATCAATAACATCTTAACTAAAACATGTTTTATAATAATATATCTAATAATATAAGATACCTTTAATTTATGGTAAATATTCATTTTAAATGCAGGCCTATCACATAAATAAAAGGATTGATTGATGAATTTAAGAACTGAAATTGAAAGGACAAAGAGATGACCAAACTTAGAAAAGAGATGTCGATACAATCCAAACCGGAACACTATTCAGTAATTGGGTCATATCTAGAGCTGTAGATCTCAGATTTAGGTCTACTTTATATGGATGAAAAGGTAAGACATAGGCCTACAACTTTTATTGGATCCCAAGATCTAAAAAGGTCATTTTCAAGTCCAAATTGTAACAACAATAAAGAAGTCCAAATCTGTCTTCCAGCCCAAGCATTGTTCAGTGTTTGACCTATATCTAGAGTTCTAGAAGTCCAAATGAGCTGAATTTTTTACACAAGAAAGCTGAGACAATTTCCTACAACTTTCATGTTTCAAGTGGCTCCAATTTTGACGTTATCAATGACGTTTTAGGCAGACAAGAGAAGATAAGGATTGTTACCAAGTCAAGAGTTGGTCACCCACTCATCAATTAATCATCAAATCAATAGTTTCCAATTTTGGCCTATGAAAGGAGGCATTTGCCATGCATTTAGGCATCTTGGTTTCCAGATCAAGATAATGCTTTTGCTTTCTATAGTTGTATTGTTTGTAATATTTATGCTTTTGACACGACTAAAAGATTGATGTCTTCTCCTAAGTGCAGGAGTGTCGAAGTAATAAATAATCCGGCAAGACCGGGGTCGAACCATAGGGAGGTTAATTGTACAAATTATAAACGACAATAGTACAACAACAACAATAATAATAACAACAATAATAATAATAGTAATAACAATAATAACAACAATGACGATAATAAAAATAATAATAATAATAATAATAAAGAAAGAGAAGAAGAAGATGATAAGAACTTGGAGATGAAAAATTAATATAAGGATTAAACAATAATAATAACAAATGTCAAGGTTAGAGGTTCCACTAATGGTATGTCAAACAAGTATAGTATAAACTTTTATTATTCAATTGAAAACCATACACAAAGGTGGTTGCAATCAGATTATAGATTGTTAACATGATTACATTAGTCATCTTATTTGATTAATGCTAGTACTTGTAAATCTCGTCAAGCATTCATGATTATAACTTATGTTAACAACAAATCAAGTTCCTTTCATAGCTCAGGTGTCGGTTATACCATACATTATGGGCTATGAAAGTGCCAAGCATTTGTTGTACCAAGTGTTATACAACATAAATCAAGATTAGTCATTTAACAAGTAAAGTATTAAAGAGTGAACAAGATAACAAATACAAAACATGTTAGTATCAAACATTAAAGTCCATATTAAGTTTACACTATACTTATTCTTACACCATTAGTGTAACCTTTTCACCTTGACATAATAAACTTAGCTAAACATAATAAAAGAAAGAAAAATAAATAAACAAAACTAGAACATAAACAAGATAAAAGTTAACTAAGTAAAGAAAAGGAAATGAAAAGCATAAACTTGATATTAATGAAAACAAAGCATAAGCATTACAAAAAATACAAAGAGAGAAAGCAAGAGCATGATCTTGATCTTGAAACCAAGATGCCTAAATGCATCGCAAATGCCTCCTTTTATAGGCCAAAATTGGGAACTATTGATTTGATGACTAATTGATGAATGGGTGACCAACTCTTGACTTGGTGACAATCCTTATCTTCTCTTGTCTGCCCAAAACATCATTGATAATGTCAAAATTGGAGCCACTTGAAAACATAAAAGTTGTAGGCAATTGTCTCAGCTTTCTTGTGTAAAAACTTCAGCTCATTTGGACTTCTAGAACTCCAGATATGGCTAAAATACTGAACAGTGCTCGGGCTGGAGGACAGCTTCGGGCTTCTTTGTTGTTGCAATAATTTGGACTTGAAAATGGCCTTTTTAGATCTTGGGCTCCATATGAAAGTTATAGGCTTATGTCTTACCTTTCCATCCATATAAAGTAGACCGAAATCTGAGATCTATAGCTCCAGATATGACTCAATTACCGAATAGTGTTCCGGTTTGAATTGCACCGACATCTCTTTTCTAATTTTGGTCATCTCTTTGCCCTTGCAATTTAAGTTCTTAAAGTCATCAATCAATCCTTTCATTTATTTGATAGGCCTGCATTTAAAATGAACATTTACCACAAATTAAAGGTATCTTATATTATTAGATATATTATTATAAAACATGCTTTAGTTAAGGAGTTATTGATACTTCAAGTGCAAAATTGATGATATAAAACCATGATAAAAATGCACTTTTAAGTACTAATCACACCCCCCAACCAGCTTATTACTAGTCCCTAGTAATCAAAGCGTGAAAATAGAAAAACAATTTGCAAAATCCACAAAGCAAGGTATTCATCATTTAACTTCCATTAATCTATCTAGATAAACAAACTCTCGTTAAATTTATATACCTGCTCAATACCTCTTAACAAGATATTCATAAACCTTTCTTTTGTGCTCAATGTATCAACACATAATTATGGGGCTTTTCTTGGAAGAAAACAAAATTTTTGTTCTAATGTTTAAGGTTAACTGACACGATCAAAGAGTTGATGTCTTATCCCAAGTGCAGGAGTGTGAAAGTAAAATAACTCGACAAGACCGGGGTCGAACCACATGGAGGTGAATTATATAAATTACAAATAAAGAAAAAGATTTGAAGAGAATAATAACAGAAAAGGAGGGAGGTGAATTATATAAATTACAAATAAAGAAAAAGATTTAAAGAGAATAATAACAGAAAAGGAGTTGAAGAAAGTTTTGGGATGTGATATTGATGTAAGGATTAAACAATAACAAAACATATGTCAAGGTTATAGGATTCACTAATGGTATTTCAAATAAATATAATATAAACTCTTTTTATTACTCAACTAGAAACCACACACAAAGAAGGTTCTAATCGGATGATTTCTCGTTATTAGCTTATTATAAATTACTAACATGATCATATTAATTATCTTATCTAAGTAATACCATACTTATAAATATCATCAAGCATTCATGTTGCTAGTTTATGTTAACAACAAATCAAGTTCCTATCATAATAACGATGTCGGCCGAAAACTACGAAGGATCAAGCATTTGATGTACCAAATATTATACAACACAAATCTAAATTAACCATTTAATACAACACAAATCTAAATTAAACATTTAATAAGCAAGGTATTAAGAATTAGTAAGATAAAAAGATAAAACATGTTAATAACAATCTTTCTTGGATATAAACATTTAAAGCCCATGTTGAGTTTATATTATACAAGCTCATGTTGAGTTTATATTATACCTATTCTAACACCATTAGAGAAACCTTTTCACCTTAACATAATTAACTTAGCTAAACATTAAGAAGGCGAAAAACATAAATAAGCAATATAAGAACATAAACATAATATAAGCTAACTAAGAATAGGAAAGGAAATGAAAGAGCATAAATAAGAGATTACTATAGCATGAAAGAAAACTTGAACATTACAAAGATGTAGAGAGAAAGCAAGAAGATAACTTTGATATGAAAATTAATATGACTAAATACATGGACAATATCTCCTTTTATAGGCTAAGTTTCAGAACTATTGATTGATTGAAGAATTGGTGGGCATCCATTGATTTGGTGGGGTGGTTTTTGACATTAATGGCTGCTGGTTTTTTGATATTGTTGGCTGGCCAAAATGTCATTGGTCACATTATAATTATAGCCAACTGAATTATGAAAGTTGTGGGCAATTGTCTCAGCTTTCCAACAAAAAAAACCAGACCTGATTTGGACTTCTAGAACTCAAGATATGAGCCAAAAACTGAATAGTGTTTGAGTTGGAGGACAGCTTCTGACGTCTTCGTTGTTGCTAAGATTTGAGCTTGAAAACGGCAGAACTGAGTCTTTGAGTCCATATGAAAGTTGTAGGTCTATGTCTGATCTTTCCATCGATATAAAATGGACCTAAATCTGATATCTACAGCTCCAGATATGATCAAATTACCGAACAGTATTCGAGTTTGGAATGCACCAGCAACACTTTGCTAAGTTTGGCCTTCTTTTTATCCTTTCAATTTCAATCCTTAAACTCATCAATCAATCCTTTTATTTATGTGATAGACCTGGATTTAGGATGAACATTTTCTATGAATTAAAGGTATATTATATTTTTAGACTTGCTAATATAAAACATGCTTTTGTTAGGGAATTTAATGATACTTTAGGTGCAATATGATGACATAAATCCTTAATGAGAATGCACTTTTAAGTACTAATCACACCCCCCCAACCAGCTTATTACTAGTCCCTAGTAATCAAAGCATTAAAATAGAAAAATAATTTGCAAATACCACAAAGCAAGGCATTCATCATTTAACTTCTATTAATCTATCCAGATAAACAAACTCTCATTAAATTTATATATGTGCTTAATACCTCTTAAACAAGATATTAGTAAACCTTCTTTTGGTGCTCAATAAATCAAAACATAGTTATGGAGCTTTTCATGGAAGAAAACAAAATTTTTGTTCTAATGTTTAAGGTTAACTTCCTT
>NW_011504690.1:0-5291 GCF_000495115.2 Populus euphratica | reverse complement strand
GGTGTTAAAACACCCCTTCGGGCTTAATTGCTTAGGTTAGGGAGGCTACGAAACCAAACTTATCTACATTTTTATTATTATCATTTTTTTTTTTTCCTTTTTTTTCTTGTTTTTTTTATTTTTTATTTTTAATTATATACAATCCCTTTCCCTTAGTTGTTACCTTTAGCAAAAGAACATAAATAATGTAATAATCCAATATGCAACCCACAATTATATGTTAAAGTGTGTGTGTGAAAATTAAGGTTTAAGAATACATGTTAAATGAGTATATGAGCAGAATTAAGTGATAATAATACGAGAGTTTGTAAATCTGAATATTTCAAGAAGTATTATAATAGACCTTGTTAAGAATGGTTACTAGGATGCGTCTCAAGAGTCACTTTAACAAAAGAGCTCCTTTACTCCGCCATCCTAGTAACAACAATTTTGCATATACTTTATGAAATGGAAAATAATTTTTTTTTTATCAACTACTACCCTCTCCCCCCAACCAAAATGAGACATTGTCCTCAATGTTCTAAGGTAGAAAGATAGAGTATATAAGAAATCACCTAAAATAATGAACATTGACAAAGCTGAAACACATTGAAACAAATATAAGAAACAACAAAACATAATAATAAAACCAAAAGACACAAAGATTCATAAATGAAGGCTCAAATCTAATTTAAGCTTTTTACAGCTTTGCTTAGATGACCAATTTATGCGACTCATGGAGGGATCAATCACAGGAATGAAAGATTGTAGTTGGTCAATCAATTGTTCAGTAGTAGCAAAACATTTTTAGCACATTGCTCAAAAATTTTCTTTTGTCTTCGGTACTCCAGTGAGCTGGCAAAAATCCTGAAGCAAGAAAATAGATATTTTTAGCAAACCAAGGCATTAAACTAAGAGAAAGTAGAGATTCATCAGGAAAGTAATCATCGATTGGTGTGATGTCGGGTGTCGAATCTGTTGTCACTTTTGATAAAAGATCTGCATCAACATTTTCAATGCCTTTTTCATCCTTGATTTCTTCTTGATTGGTCATGGCATGAGAAAATGGAAGTGTTGGAGGAGAATCAGTCTTTTCTTTGCAATGTTCAGATTCAACCCCTTCCTCACCCTTAGAGATTGACTCATCATCTTTCTCACAGGGTTCAAGAATTGGTTTGTGAATAACCTTACCATTACGAAGAGTGGTGACTGATTTGACTTGATCATGTGTTGACTTCCAAGACTACTTGCATTTGCATTGTATTGCCCCTTAGGATTTTGTTGTGGTTGAGATGGAAACTTACCTTTCTCTTGGAAAATGAGAGCAAATGTTAATTTTGCAAGAGTATCTTTAAAAGGTATCATGTTTTGAGCAAGTTGAGTATTGATTGTCTCTTGCTTTTCAATGAATGCATGCAATGTTTCCTCAAGATTTCTTCTAGGAGGTGGAGCATAAGGAGGTGCATATCCATGAGAATTTTGGAAATTGTGGTGTGCTTGAAACGGTGGTTGTGAAGTTTGTGCATAGTTGTTCTCACTCTTCCAACTGAAATTTGGGTGATTTCTCCAACCAGGGTTGTATGTTTGGGAGTATGGGTTGTGGTTGGCCCTTTGGAAACTGTTTAAAGCATGGGCTTGTTCATGGAGACATTCCTTAAAAGAAGGCAAGGTTGGACAATCATTGGTTGAGTGTTTATTTGTTTCACAGATTTGACACACAATGTTTTCAACAGATTTTAATTGACCACTCTTTTTCAATTCTAGTGCCTCGACTTTTCTAGCTAAAGATGCAAACTTGGCTTCAAGGTCATGATCTTCCCTAAGGTTGTACATACCTCCACTAGATGTATGAGGTTGAGTTTTACTCGGTGCCTCATATGTACCCGCAGTGTCCCAATTTTGAGCATTTTCAGCTAACAAGTCTAAGTACTCCATTGCTTCATTAGGGTCTTTATTATCAACCATTTGCCTATCTTTAGGTGTTAACCCTTCATAGAAATGTGAAACCAATCTCCATGTTTCAAAACCATGATAAGGGCAAGTACTAAGCAAGTCTCGATACCTATCCCAACATTTGTAAAATGTTTCTCCTGGTTTTTGAGTGAAAGTGGTGATTTGTCTCTTGAGAGAGTTTGTTCTATGAGATGGGAAAAACATCTTTAAAAATTGTTATTGCATTTCATCCCAAGCACGAATGGATCCTGGTCTCAAATTTTGTAGCCATGTTTTAGCTTTATCTTTTAATGAAAAAGAAAAAAGCTTTAATCTGATGGTGTTCATGCTACAATTTAAATTATTATATGTGTTGCAGACCTCCTCAAATTCCCTTAAATGCAAGTATGGATTTTCCAATTCTAAGCCATGAAAAGAAGGTAAAAGTTGAATAATACCTGGTTTAAAATTAAAATGAGATGCATCGGGAGGAAAAACTATGCATGATGGTGCACTTGTTCTTGTGGGATTCATGTGGTCTCTAAGTGTTTTAGCACAATTATTCTCATTATTCTCATTATGAAGTGATTGATTATCTTCTTCGGCTATATTTTCTGAAAATGATGAGGATACCGTACAAAGTCTACCACATGATGTACGTGACCACACTCTCATGCACGTGTAGGAATAAAATAAAAGGAAGAAGAAAACAAAAGAAGAAGAAATAAGAGAAAAGAAAAAAAGTTATATACAAGAAAAGTGAAAAAAGAAAATAAAATAACTACTATAATTTATACAAGAACTTACCTCCCCGGCAACAGCGCCAAAAACTTGACACGGCGAAAAGATTGATGTCTTCTCCCAAGTGCAGGAGTGTGGAAGTAATAAATAACTCGGCAAGCCGGGGTCGAACCACAGGGAGGTTAATTGTACAAATTATAAACAACAATTATAAACAACAATAATAGCAATAATAACAACAACAATAATAATAACAACAACAACTATAATAATAGTAGCAATAATAATACTAATAATAATAGTAGTAGTAGTAGTAATAGTAATAATAATAATAATAATAATAAGAACAACAATAATAATAGTAATAAAGAAAAAGAAAGAGAAGAAGAAGAAGAAGAAGAAGAAGAAGATGAGAACTTTGAGATGGAATATTAATGTAACAATTAAACAATGATAATAACAAATGTCAAGGTTAGAGATTCCACTAATGGTATGTCAAACAAGTATAGTATAAACTCTTATTATTCAATTGGAAACCACACATAAAGGAGGTTCCAATCAGATTATAAATTGTTAACATGATTACATTAGTCATCTTATTCGATTAATGCTAATACTTGTAAATCTCGTCAAACATTCATGATTATAACTTATGTTAATAACAAATCAAGTTCCTTTCATAGCTCAAGTGTCGGTTATACCATACAGTAAGGGCTATGAAAGTGCCAAGCATTTGTTGTACCAAGTGTTATACAACATAAATCAAGATTAGTTATTTAACAAGCAAAGTATTAAAAAGTGAATAAGATAACAAATATAAAACATGTTAGTATCAAACATTAAAGTCCATATTAAGTTTACATTGTATTTATTCTTACACCATTAGTGTAACCTTTTCACCTTGACATAATTAACTTAGCTAGACATAATGAAAGAAAGAAAAATAGTTAACTTAGCTAGACATAATGAAAGAAAGCAAAATAGATAAACAAAATAAGAACATAAAAGTTAAATAAGAACATGAATAAGATTAAAGTTAACTAAGTAAAGAAAAGGAAATGAAAGGCATAAACTTGATATTAATGAAAGTAAAGCATAAACATTACAAAAAATACAAAGAGAGAAAGGAAGAGCATGATCTTGATCTGGAAACCAATATGTCTAAATGCATGGCAAATGTCCAAGATGCCTAAATGCATGGCAAATGCCTCCTTTTATAGGCCAAAATTGGGAACTATTGATTTGATGACTAATTGATAAGTGGGTGGCCAACTCTTGACTTGGTGACAATCCTTATCTTCTCTTGTCTGCCCAAAACGTCATTGATAACATCAAAATTGGAGCCAGTTGAAAACATAAAAGTTGTAGGTAATTGTCTCAGCTTTCTTGTGTAAACAATTCAGCTCATTTGAACTTCTAGAACTCCAGATATGGCCAAAATACTGAACAGTGCTCGGGCTGGAAGACAGATTCGGGCTTCTTTATTGTTGCTACAATTTGGACTTGAAAATGGCCTTTTTAGATCTTGGGCTCCATATGAAAGTTGTAGGCCTTTGTCTTACCTTTCCATCCATATAAATTAGACCTAAATCTGAGATATATAGCTCCAAATATGACTCAATTACCGAATAGTGTTCCGGTTTGGATTGCACCGACATCTCTTTTCTAAGTTTGGCCATCTCTTTATCCTTGCAATTTAAGTTCTTAAAGTCATCAATCAATCCTTTCATTTATGTGATAGGCCTGCATTTAAAATGAACATTTACCACAAATTAAAGGTATCTTATATTATTAGATATATTATTATAAAACATGTGTTAGTTAAGGAGTTATTGATATTTCAAGTGCAAAATGATGATATAAAACCATGATAAAAATGCACTTTTAAGTACTAATCAACATACCATAAATGGAACCTCTAACCTTGATATTTGTTATTATTATTGTTTAATCCTTACATTAATATTCCATTTCAAAGTTCTCATCAACTTCTTCTTCTTCTTCTTCTTCTTCTTTACTACTACTACTACTACTACTACTACTACTGCTGCTGCTACTAATATTATTGTTATTGTTGTTGCTACTATTGTTGTTGTTTATAATTTTTATTTATAATTTGTAAAATTAACCTCCCTGTGGTTCGACCCCGGTCTTGCTGGGTTATTTATTACTTCGACACTCCTGCACTTAGAAGAAGACATCAATCTTTTAGTCATGTCATATTACATTGAAAAGACTGATCCCCCACTAGTACTTCCATTTCCTCATGTCATGACCAAACAAATGGAAGTTAATCACAATTGTGAAATATTTGAGACTTTCAAACATGAAGAAATCAAGGATGAAAAAGGCACCAGAAATGTTGTCGCGGATCATTTGTCAAAATTGACAATAGATTTAACGTCCGACATCACACCAATCGATGATTAATTTCTGATTGAATCTTTACTTTCTTTTAGTTCAATGCATTAGTTTGCTAAAAATATCAATTTTCTTGCTTCAGGATTTTTGCCAGTTCATTCAGATAACCAAGATAAAAGAAAGTTTTTAAGCGACGTGCAAAACTTTTATTGGGATGACCCTTATTCAAATATAGTCCTGATCAAATATTTCAAAGTTGCATTTCTAACAATGAGGTA
>NW_011504689.1:0-5292 GCF_000495115.2 Populus euphratica | reverse complement strand
TTGGATGGATGACACGTTCTTCACTTAATTGTTTTTTTTTTTTAATATCACACAGCCCATTACGTCTAGTTCAAATTCTTGGATAACAACACTCATATCAATTATTTTTTGTTATTTAAAAATACTTAAAAAAATATTATAAAAATCTTAAGTCATGATCTTAAATTTGTTAAAAACTGTTTCAAAATGAAAAAAAAATTAAATTAAAAAAACTTATAAGTTTCGATCTTTTTTTTTTCAAGCAATATAAAAGCAAAAAAAATCTTAATTGAACTTATTTTATTGAAAGGAATCTATAAATATAAATATAAATATTAGCTATTTTCTCATTAAATTTGGATCAACCGATCGCTTTCTTTCTTTTTGCTTGTTTTCATGTAACTTTTTTTTTTTTATTTTGAACTCATGATTAAAAAATAAACAAAATAAGGTTTTATATGAATTTTAAAAATTAAGGAGATTGAAATGGAATTCTAAAAAATGTAGGTGAACCAAAGATGATTGTTTCATGCCAATTTGTAAGTGACCACTGGATTTCCCTTGTGTTTTGCTTTTTTCTTTTTTCTTTTAATTTATCTTGCTATAATATATTAGAAGAAATTTGCGATCACAAAGGATGTAATGAAAAAGAATAAAACCAAAGAATTAATAAAATATGAGAGGGTGACTGGCGCATGCATGTACAATTTATTATTTTTTACAATTGCAATTATAATTATAACTACAATATTTATTTAATGCACTCGGAGTTAAAGGGAGCCGCCCGTCTACTGAATAATTATTTATTATAGCTGGGTAAAGAGGAACATTTAAGAAGAAAAGAAATAAAATTCCATATTTATTTGTAGCTACTTGTAACTTAATTATTCAGATTTTAGGTTTGTTGTTTAGATATTATTAATTCAAGTTTTATAAATTTTATAATCATTAAAAATTTATATGATAATTAATTTTAAAATTTGTAGAATTAATCAAAATATATATAAACTAACTTGAATACTCACATTAATAAAATAAAAAAACATGAAAATTTCATGTATATAAATAATTCATAAAATCAATCAACTTAAAATATATAATATATATTAATAAAATGTTAGAACACTGTAATTTTTAACATGATATATATATATATATATATATACACACACACACACACACACATATGTACTAAGCTAACTCAAAATATTCTTAACTCAGAAGAAAACACTACAACACCACTATATATGCTTCTAATGTTTTTTCTTATAAATATTTTTAGAACCTTGAAAATGTAACCGGAATTTATGTTCGGTGGGTAACAATTTGGTGGTGGTAGAATTGCAAAAACATTGTCATTTTGAGCTGATGTAAAATCAATCACATAATTAAGGGACTCATTTGTAGACAGCAGTTTCTGTATGTTTCGTGTATCTCCCCCCTGGATTGACACTCAGTGATGGTGTCGTGGCGGGGATTTGCTGGCCGTTGATATTTGAGGAGTCAACCTTTTTTTGGAAAGGGTTTGTTACCGAGCCTCATCTTAGGCAACCGGCAAAGGACGACACCGTTTCGATTGCTTTCTGCATTGTGGAGTTGGCATTGCCTTATTGGGCGATGTTATTTATGTACATGGACCCATCCAAAAATTTCCCTCTCGTCGTCGTCGTCGTCGGTGTGGAATGGAAGGAGTGCCTTTGCTTACGTTTCAAAGGAAAGATTTTTTTGCTTCCAATTCAGGAAATTGAAAGTTAGGGATAACCAGGAATTACTATAAAAAGCTTAGAAGGATAAAATATATTAAGCACTGTTGTTGTTAAAAAAATAAAATAAAATTACAGTGTTGTAGTGTTTTTCTTTTGAGTTTGATGTTAAAATTCCTTACAATTTGAGTGAGCGAGGTGGGTGTTATTTGAGAATGTTATTTAACATGTTATAATGTTTAGTTTAATATGATGTAAATAAAATATATATTATATACAAAAACTGTAATAAAATTAAAATTATTTAGCTCTTTAACTTTAACATAAACATTATACAAAACTATTAAAATTATATTTGAGGTGGTGATCTATCGGGAAAAAGATATTTTGTTTCCTTGTAATTGGATTTGATTTTTTTTATACATGTTTATAATTTTTATGATATTTTATCTGTTTGTTGTATATACAAATTATTTAATGAGCTTAAAAATTAGTAATGATATACGTAAATTAATCCAAACATTTCAAATTATATATTAAAAAAAAAATACTAAAACTAGAAAGCAAAATATGTCTTTTCACTTGTTGTTGAAACTCGGATGTTTAAAAAATAAAATTGTTATCAAAGATTTAACTCTTTTCCCTTGAGACTTGATTGTCGGTAAATAATATTCTTGTAAACAGTCTCACATAATTCCAAAGATTTTACTTCTAAATCGCATATCCTTTCAAACTTTGCGAATCAAACAAACAGACTTGGTTTTCTCTCTATGTAGCTCTAGAAATAAAAGGCAAGTGGAAAACGACTAAATTAAAAGGACATCACAAGATTGCAAAAAGACTCCACAAGAATTGGAAAAACCCAGAGATGCCAGAATTATTAATTCTGACATTTTTTTATTTAGAAAATTAAAATATTTAATATATATTAAACCTTAATTTAAAAATGTTTAAGACTTTAAAATTGTACAACTATAAAATAGATGAAACTAATCAGAGAGATTTAATGAATCTAATAAGGTATTGTTTATGGGTTGACAAAGAGTAGTTTTATTTATCAAAAAATTATTTTACAATTAATTAATCCAAGTCTAGTACTAGTTTGATCACTAGCCAAGCATGTTCCTTAAGTCGGCAACCATGCACATTTCCTAGAACTCCATTCGTCTAAAAGTATTCATGCTCTACCGACTCAATTTTAACTTTTCAAGTCATTACTATATAAATTTTTAAAAAAATCTTATAATCTTTCAATATAGCATTGAATTTTTTTTATTTGAAAAAAATTGTCAAGGAATTTTTTAAATTAATTTCTTATTTATTGATAGTTAATTTTAAACATGTTGCTAATTTATGTTTAACTACTTATATTGAAAAATAAATTTAAAAAAAAAATTAACATAAAAAGAAAAAAAACACAATCAAATTAACAAGATCCCAAGATCACAACTTAAAAATCCAAACTAAGAAAAGGAAAACATAAAACATAAAACAAATTATAGAAATAAAAGGAAAAGGATATAAAGAACGAGATCCGAGGAAGATGATTACATGAAATAAGAGGATTCGAGGAGGGTTCAATCTTTTATTTTGCAGATAACAAAAAGAAAAAAGAAAATGCGATAAAAAAAAAAGACTTGTGAAATGTGAAACTGTACGTGTGGTGTTTATTTTATGTTAAAGAAAAAAAATGTTTTCTAGGGCTAGAAGAAGAGGAAAACATTTTATTTTTTAAAAGTTTTTTTTTTAATTAGATTTTTAGAATACATCGAACACGAAAATATATGGAAAGTACTTTTAGAAAAAATGGTTTCCATGAAACAAACAAATCTAATTCAACCTGTTCATTACTATTGCCCTTCTTAAACTGCATTACAAAAACATGTCGGTACAGAATTTTCCGACCAAACAGTCAAACCTAACATTCTCTTATCAAACCTTCCAACTTTAGATCTCCTCCAGTTAAACAAGTTCTTAATTAGATGCAGTCAATGGTGCTAAGATTCAGCTTTTACCTCGAACATTTCGATCTCCAAGTTCTAAATTGTGGGAAGTGGGTGTGGCTATAAATGGCACTAGTCATATACTGGTATGATTTCGTTTGTTTTGGCATTGTTGCTGCGGCTCTTGCTGTGTCCTTATGGATGCTATGGAGGAGGGAACTCGCCTCGACATGTGAAGATAATATCATGTATCAGAGCCTCCTCGTGGCTCGACGGGATACTTATGATCGGACCGTGCAAGCAATTGCAATACCAAGAAACCGTGTTGGTTCTGCGCAACTATGGACCAGTTGTTGGAAAGGGGTGCACCCCGGGTGGCTCCTAGCTACTCGTTTCATCTCCTTCCTGGTCATGGCTGGATTCTTGCTGACGGATTTCTTGGAATGGGATGCCACCATATTTGTTTACTACACCGAGTAAGTTGTTCTTGATTATAAATTTCAATTTTTTGCTAATATGGCTTTTTATTACTCCACACATCTTAATTAGTTTATTTCATTTATCATAAGTTCATAAAAAGACTTGGTAAGTAAGCGTTTTACTCATTGCTTAGTGGTTCATTTGGTTTTTGCTACCCAGATAATTAGGTTAATTAGATGAAATTCACCACACAGTGGACTAAAAGGCACGTTCATGGCAAGAAATTCAAAAGGAAAAGAAGAACTGTTAACCCCTGTATAAAGGGAATCTTCGATACATAAGAAATTATAATTTTATAATTTTGAAAAATATCTCTCTCTTATTATATATCTTCGAAGAAAACCTAAGGTTAAATTAAGGTTAAATTATTATTACACATTCATAGTAGGGTCTAGAGTTACACATCTAGAAAAGATCATAGTTATTCTAACATGTTTTTGTAGAATGAGAAATTTTGTGTCTTCTTGTTGTTGGGGTTTTAGAAAACTATGTGTTAAATTTTATAGATAATTTTGATATATATTTTTGGAATAATATTTTTATTTATTTAGAATTATCATTGCAAATTAGATGCTTTGTATTTATTTTTTATGATTTAAATTTTATTTGAAACTCAATTCAATACATATTCATAGTAGGGTCTAGAGTTACACATCTAGAAAATATCATAGTTATTCTAACATGTTTTTGTAGAATTAGAAATTTTGTGTCTTCTTGTTGTTGGGGTTTTAGCAAACTATGTGTTAAATTTTATTGATAATTTTGATAGATATTTTTGGAACAATATTTTTATTTATTTAGAATTATCGTTGCAAATTAGAGGCTTTGTATTTATTTTTTATGATTTAAATTTTATTTGAAACTCAATTCAATATTTTTAAAAAAATTCTGAACATGAAAATTAATTTGATTTTTAAAATTACAAATAATTATAAACTTTTTTATTGTACGTAGTCCATTTACAAAGGAAACGTTTGTGCTTGAAGTTATTATCAAATTCAAAGCACAAGCTCCATGTAGAAATGAAATAGAGATTTTAATTTGGATGGTAATTGAAGTGTTTGATAGTGTGAATAAAATATTTTTTATTTAAAATTGAAATTTTTTATTTAAAATTAATTTTAGTGTTTTTAGATTATTTTGATGTCAAAAATAAATTTTAAAAAATAAAATAATATCATTTTAAT
>NW_011504686.1:0-5301 GCF_000495115.2 Populus euphratica | reverse complement strand
TGGAGGGATCAAAATAAAAAACATAACAAAGATGAGTAGCGTGCTATAAGTTATGAAAAAAATACATTTTGATCCTCCAACTTAACCAATCATGCAAATTATATAAGTTCGGTCCCTCAATATTTTTTTAATTTTATTTTGGTATAAAAATATATTTTTGTTATTTTTTGATTCATGATTGAAAGAGGAGAGAGAGAGATCGTCAAATTCTGGTGATAAAGGAAGAAACATGTCGTTGATATCAATTTAGACCATCAAAATAAACGGTATTTGTGTCAAATTATTTCATTTGATGAGAAAAGTTCATATTAGATATTTTTATTCTTTAAATGTCTGCGAAAAAACAAATCTAGGCTTGGTTGAGTTTGGTTTTTAGAGCTATTTTTTGAGGTCATTAATAGGTTGCTCATGGTTTCTAATAAAATATTTTTGGTAAAACACTCTTTTTTAGGTCAAAAAAAACCTTGAGCCTAACTTTTTGACTACCACAATGGATGAAAAAAATATTATGAAAAAATATTGTGTCTAATATGATTTAAATCTATACTAAAGGTTTAAAAGACCTTTGTCCTATCCATTAGACAATAGATGCTTTTCCATTCTAATTTTTTTTCTTTTACATCTCTAAGTCATAAAAACAAAATATCAAATATGTGAAATAGTTTTAGGAATTGCATTGCATATTTAATTAAAAATGAAATTAATTAAAAATTACAAAATTAAATGATAGGTCAATTATTATTTTATTTTTTAATATTGAATATTAATTATTAATTAAAATTAATTATTAATTAATTATTTTTTATAGATAAATGCTAGAACTTGGGCAAAACAAGCAACGCGTCATTTAAATTTTAAAAAAAAAATTGAGTTGGACGACTTGTCATCCACTTCAGGTGCAATTAAAAAAAGGAGCTCAACCAGCCATGCGGGACTGTCCTGCGCGTGGACACTGATAAAATTAGCTTGGCTGGTTGCCCTGACTCTTTTTTTATTAATTTTTTTATTCCAATTAATGCTTTTTTTTTGTTTTTTTAAAAATTTAATGATATGTACATTAATATCTTCTTTCTCTTTTATTTTGTTTAGAGAGCCTCTTTTAAATGATGGTAATTATTTTTCATGCGTTCGATTTTTAAAGAGGTTTTTCTGCTTTATCTATGGTTTTTTTTAATATTTTCTATAGATGAACTAAATATTTGAAAATAAAAAAAATTATTTTCATATAATATTTTTAATATGTATAGCCTTATATTTTTTTTATTCAATCAATTTAATATATTCATTTATTTCTACCATTGTTTGATTAAATATAAAAAAAATTTAATAAATAAAAATTAGCAAATATAATCGATTAAATATTTTATCTTGTAAGATTAAATATTTTAATTTATATATATCTCTTAATTGTTTAAATTTTATTTTTAGGTGTCATTAACTTTTATTTATTTATTTATTAGCACACATAATTTTAAGTGTATTTGATTACATTTATATATAAACTTTTTGATTTGTTAAATTTTTTGAATTACAAAAATGTATTGAAAAATTTGCATGTACAATTATTTTATAAAAATTTAAAATATTTGACCGCGGTGAAACGCAATTGTCATGACTATTATATTTTAAATTTTGAGCACGCTAGGGAAATCATGAACCCCAAAAGTAAATTACCACACACAACTGTGATCATTTTGTTTTTCTCATTAGAGACTAAGATTTGAACTGTAATTCCAATATGCAGTTATATTCCATGGTCATGGTCCCATTTTGAGAAGAGTAGTTGACTTGTTCGTTATTGGGGCAGTACTTTTAAATGTCAATTTGAGCCAAAAGATACACGAAATCTAGCTTTGACCTATGCTCACAAAATAACAAAGCAAAATATTAAAAAAAACACATATACCAAGAAAAAAGTGTTAAAATGCATGAGTTGTTGGATTATGATATTAGAATGAGACTTGTATTCATCTGTGTTTTTTAACTTTTTTTTCTTTATTCTCTCTTAATGTTTAGCATTACTCCTAATAAAATGAGGTGATAAAAAAAAAATTTCAATGAAGCGCTATTTTCTTCTTCTTTAAAAATAATATAATGGGATTCATGCTAAAGATTAATATTATATCTTCATTATGTCTTGTGGGATTAAGATTTACATTTCTAGTAATATCTACATATGTATGTCTGCGTGTATTATTAAAAAGTGTATATTCTAAAGTTTGGAATTAAAGGATTTGTTTCTCTTATAATCTTAAATTTAAACTCTATAATTGCTAATATAATAGTTATTGAAGATTTATATAGTTGTTAATTTTAAAACTTGTGGGATTAATGAAGATATATTTAAATTAATCTGAATATTTATATTAATAAAAAAGAAAAAAAAACAAAAAGAAGAAGAAGAACTGCACATTACGGAGGTCACAATAAAATTGAGGATTAATCACGGCCATTGTTGAAGGTAATTAACTTGAAGGTATAACTGAGAGATTATTTTTACATATAAAGATGTGTGAATAGGTTTTCCCTTATAATTGTCAAGTATCATTACATACAATAAAACAAACTGCTTATATAATTACATATAAAATAAAATTAAAGGTCTTTTTTTTTTAATTTAATCAATTGAAATTATCATATAATTGATAATAAATTTACCTAAAGATCTATTCTTTTATTTTTATAATTGTCAATTTTCAGAGATTAAATACGCATTTATTTATATAATCCATTTTTTATTATATTCAGATGTTGATCGGATCTAAATAATGTTTTATATGATTTTATATGTTTTTTTAATTGATTCAAATATAATATACATAATTTTGTAGAAAAAAAAAGTCTTTAGTTCAAACAAGTTCCGAATGAAAAAAATCTGAAATTAAATATTGATCTAAGAAAATTTGTTATAATTTATTCCAAAAAATTCAGTAACATATTCATGTTTTAAGAAATTACAAACTGCATAATAATTGAGACAAAAATATCTGATTCAAAGGAATGTGAGGGTTTGTGGATATTTGTTATATAAAGTAGGTATGTATAAATTGGAGCGATGAAATCTATTACTGCTGTAGATTCTACTTTTATGATTGTTTGATCAGTGTAGTAAACCAGATAATTTAATTAATCTGGTTTACTCAAAGGATTAGAGAATGGGGGTTTACAATAAGGTAATTAATTACCTACCTTAATTTTTTTTTATCTAAATTAAAATTTGCTCAATTTTACGCAATCCGATTAGATGACCAAGTAATTCAGGTAATTGAAAAAAAAAATACTTGTTACCAGTTTTTTTAACTAAAATATTTAAAAGAAAATATTATCGACTAGCCAGAATTAGGTACAAGTCAGGCCCATTGTAATTTCAAAAACAATTAAATAAAAAAAATATATAATTCGGGCAGCCAAATTTATTTTTAACCATTAGTCAACTCTACCCTAAAAAATTTCAAATGATTACCTCAATTATCTATATTCTAATTTTATTTTTTATAAACCTCATGTATTTTGGATTTTTTGTACAATACTGATCACTCTAATTTTACACAAATGACTATTAACTAACAATTTGATTGGTTGTAAATATCATCTCAATTCATTTAGAATGTATACTACGCTTTTTAATTTAGAAAAAAAAAAAGAGATATTAATTAAAATGATTATTTGTGTAACATAATTTAATTATAAACATCAATGGATATGATTGTTTATTCATTGATAAATAGTCTAAGCAAATCCATCACATTTTATAATGTTAGTATCTTCTCCTTATATCTAAAATATAATGTGTTTGTGTCACGTTTCAATGACTCAATCGGTGCATGAGTCAAACCGTGATCAAGCTTGATTTAATCTAAACAACTAACATATAAAAACCCTGTTTGAAACATATATGGATGAACCAACAAATATAGTCTCATCCATTCATGTGTACAACAATCAACAACTGTTCCAAGATTTGATTTCTTTATTGCCAATAATAACTAAGTAAATTTTCAAAGTACTTCTCATATGAACAAAAAAGATGCTTGATTACCTTTTGTTTAACGACTTATGTTTTGTCATATGATATTTTATACTTGTGATGTGATTTAGTTTTATCTTGTATGCTTATAATTGTTATCGAAAGATTATTCATAATAAGAGTTAATATAACATTAGAAATAAAAAAATTTTAAAGTCGATGATAGTTTTTTTAAATAAAAATCGAGACACATGTATGTGATCCTTTTAACTTTGTTATCTCAAATAATTCTGATATTTTATGATAATCCATGTGCAAATATCACTTACATTTAAGTGTTTGCATATATTATAATTGAACAAATGTAAATTTTTGTTATTGGACTCAGTATTCAACTAAATATGCAATGTGTCACTATTTAATTGCATTAACCAATTTATTTTTACTAATAAATATTTATTCAACCACCAAATCATACCATTCTAATATACATTTATGACTAAGTGCAAAACTAGAGGTGGAAGCATCTTTAAATTCAAGAACAAAAGGAATCATTTTATCATCAACAACATTTAATATCACATTAGGATCTAACGTATCATCATTTTTAATGTCATTAAACTCAAGATAGTTAAATTTATATTGATCATTATGTGTAGTTAATTATATTATTAGTTGATTCTAATAGTCCATATTAAATATATAATTTGGCAACTTGTCTAAAACTAAACACAATATATAATTAATTAAAAAATATTTCATAATTAATTTAACTTATTTTCATATTCAACTATATTAATTCAATCTTAATTGACGGTATTCTAAACTAATTTATAATTAATTGAACAAATTCTAAAGTCACCATAAATCCTAAATACAACTTAAATAACTATTTTATTTTAATTAAACCAAATAAATTCATAGCAATGTACTATATTGATTTTGCTGGTAAGACTAGAAAAAAATGAGGTTTTGTTTACAGAGGTGGTGGCAAGGGCTGAAATAATAGATTTTTTTTTATTGAAAAACAACCAATGATGCTTAAAGATTAAAATATATTTGATTTTTTGATATTTTAATGGGAAAAGAAATAGGCGTTTGATGGGTGTTTTAGAGAGATATGAGTTGGGGTGTTCGTTTGTTGAGAGAGAGGGGGGGGAGAAGGAGAGAGCTACTTCTAATTCTTGTGTTTTTCTATATGAGTTCGTGATATTTTCAATTATTATATTTTTAAAAAATAACATGTTTAAGTAACACGTTTCTAAGCACAATACTGTAAAAATACAATATTTCACTAAAAAAAATCCAAATAATATTATTCTGTCAAAAAATTT
>NW_011504695.1:0-5276 GCF_000495115.2 Populus euphratica | reverse complement strand
TATAATGGCTTGATATGAAAACACCATGTAGCTGATAACTGGTAAATGATAGTGCTAAGCAAGTTAAGATAGCTATTACCTGTACAAAATATCCTTTAATGGATGTAGGGATTTTCTAATGCTTAAAGTTAGTTATTTTAAAAATAATTAAGTTTGAAGGATTTATTATGTATTTTAACCTATAAATCTTTTTTTTTTAGTAGCGATAAAGGGTTGAAGAGTAATTTTACCATTGTGATATTTTTAGTTGTATTATACTTAAAAATTCCCAAAAAAAAAGTTGGGTTTGGACAAATTGTATGGGCTCATTATAGTAAAAAAAAATAGGCTTGGCTTGGACATACTTTCTAAAGGAGAGCATATGGAGTCGGGTTCCTCCCCTGAAAAAAAACTCATAAAGTTAGACTTCTTTTTTAGGTTAAGCCCATGAAGTTGCCACTCATACTTAAAAATTTTCTAAGAGGCAAAGAGAACGGATTCATAGAGGTGGTACTGTTATATTAGAAAGACCAACTTTATTCTTTGAATAGTGGTCTCATTGGAGCGTGAGTGTGGGATGTGACCTTCTTAAAAAGATATAAGGCGTGGAAGCCCTCTGCTAGAGAGGGGGTTTTTTGGAGTGGATAGTTCATGGCCTTCTTATCAATGTAATAAGGTGTGAAAGCTCTCCACTAGAAAGTCATGTCAATTTAAGACTGTATTAAAGAGGCGAGAGATCCAAAATCAATCTTTAATAAATTGTTGAAAAGACCTTTAACATCATTTAAAAGATTTGTCAGTCCAAGATTGCACTGAAAAATAAGGGATCCAAGATCAACCCCTAACGAATTAGTGGAAGGTCCTTAAGCATCACCTAGAGAATGTGCTAGTTTGAGACTGTATTGGAGAATATTGAGTTTGAAAATAATCTCTAATGCATTAGTGAGAGGCTCTTAGACATCACTTGGATAATGTTCCATTACAATAAGGAGACCTCGTATCTAGTACTTGGAGATTGTAGGCCTATTACCCTAAAAAGACCAAATTAAAACCCTTCAAGAAGAGTGGCCATAAGCCCATATTGGAGAATTGTAATTAAGAAATATATGTCAAAGATATATTATTTATTTAAAAAAAAAAAAACTTGCATTTATATTATGGATTATATGTCCTAATTTGATTTGAGTATGGTGGAGGTTATTAAGAGGGATATGTCTCGAAAGTGGAGCCAAAGCGTTTGCTTTTACTACCTTAATAACTTTGAATATGTGATTTTATTTTGATTCAAAGGAGTTATAAATCTTCAAGATACACTAGTTCCTATGGGTTGATCCTTTATAGTTCTTCATTGAGCTTTCATTTATATTAGGAGAATGATTTTGTTCTGAAATTCCCTCATAATGATTATCCTTGTAAAAGCAAGGAGGTTCATGTTATAGCAAATCAATATCTTCCACTCGTATGTGATTTTTCATGACTTGTTTCGTCTTAAGCAAGTTTTTTTCTAGTAAGGCATAAAGATTTCTCCAAGATGTATGTTCTTTTACCCCTCTTATCAAAGTTTTTAAGGCTACTAGCTTAGATAATTCTTCCACCTTGAACATCTCCTCATTGAACCTCTTCATATATGTCCAGGTAGACGTACCCTCTTATTAAGTAATGCTAAATAGCTTCATAGAACTTTTATTGACAACAATGTTAATACTAAAACGTGTCACTAGCTTGGCATAAAAGTCACAAAACCCTTCGATATAGCCTGGCTCCAAACTATTATACTAAAAACATGCAAACCTCAAGAAGATTGTGAGAAAGATTTTGCATATTGAGTCACTTTTCTAGATGATCAACTTTAAGCTACTGTACATATTTTATACATGCTCCATCGGGTCATTTTGTTTAGTCTGGCTTTGTCATGGGTATCGCAATGACACAAATGACCCTTAAGGGACTCTCATGATTGTTATTTTTTTAATCTCTTTTAGATAGTGTAATCGTATATGGGCAACTGGTGCAATCGATGGTCGTGGAGCTTAGGCATTGTGTGTTATTGAGGGTGTTAAAACTTGTTGGGGTGGTAAGGTTGGACTTTTCTTTTGGGCTTTTAACATGGTCTGAGTGAAGAGTTACACCTGACTGTTGAGTTGTTGAAAATATGGATAGATAGAATTGTTCATGGTAAAGGGTCAATTTTTCTCGCATCCTAACCTAAATATGTCTTGGTTAAGTGCTATAAAATAACCTAGAAATATAGGGGGGAAATTTTTAAAAATTGATGGTTTTTTTATCAGTTTTCCACGTACAACATCAATTGATAAACTCTGAAATCCAAAATGTTTATGAATAAGGTTGATGTATTGAACAATTGGTTAATCTCTTGATTCAAATAATTTGATCCATTAATAGCTTGATATGGAAAGCCTATGTGGTTGGTGGTTGATAACTCATAGTGTTAGGCAAGCCAATATAGTTGGTAGCTGGTACCTGCAAAAGGTCTCATTTGATGGATATAAAAACTCTCTGATGCTTAAGTCAGTAACTTTATAGAGAGGGAGTTAAAAGATATTTTAGAGAGATAAACTCTAAAAATATATATGCTGAAAGTGTTATAAATTAATAGACTTTAAACATTGAGTTTGAAGAATTTATGATCTATTTATAGCTCACGAGTCTTTTTATTTTATGGAAAGAAAGGGCTGAAGAGTAAATTCATTCTTGTAATATTTTGAATTATGTTATACTTAAAATAATACATATTAGAAAATATTAAAATACTCGCTTGGGATCTAAAAAAAATTCTCAATAAAACGTTGAGCTCGGGCATGTTATTTAAGCCTCATCGAAGATAAAGTAAGATAAACTCAAACATGTTTTTTAGACGAGCCTATGAAGTCGAACTTCTTCTTTGAAGCGTAGTAGTAGTAGTAGTAGTAGTAGTAGTAGTAGTAGTAGTAGTAGTAGTAGTAGTAGTAGTAGTAGTAGTAGTAGTAGTAGTAGTAGTAGTAGTAGTAGTAGTAGTAGTAGTAGTAGTAATAATAATAATAATAAAGAAAGAGAAGAAGAAGAAGATGATGAGAACTTTGAGATGGAATATTAATGTAACGATTAAACAATGATAATAACAAATGTCAAGGTTAGAGGTTCCACTAATGGTATATCAAACAAGTATAGTATAAACTCTTATTATTGAATTGGAAACCACACACAAAGGAGGTTCCAATCAGATTATATATTGTTAACATGATTACATTAGTCATCTTATTCAATTAATGCTAATACTTGTAAATCTCGTCAAGCATTCATGATTATAACTTATGTTAACAACAAATCAAGTTCCTTTCATAGCTCAGGTGTCGGTTATACCATACATTATGGGCTATGAAAGTGCCAAGCATTTGTTGTACCAAGTGTTATACAACATAAATCAAGATTAGTCATTTAACAAGCAAAGTATTAAAGAGTGAACAAGATAGCAAATATAAAACATGTTAGTATCAAACATTAAAGTCCATATTAAGTTTACATTATACTTATTCTTACACCATTAGTGTAACCTTTTCACCTTGACATAATTAACTTAGCTAGACATAATGAAAGAAAGCAAAATAGATAAACAAAATAAGAACATAAAAGTTAACTAAGTAAAGGAAAGGAAATGAAAGGCATAAACTTAATATTAATGAAAACAAAGCATAAAAAATACAAAGAGAGAAAGGAAGAGCATGATCTTGATCTGAACACCAAGATGCCTAAATGCATGGCAAATGCCTCCTTTTATAGGCCAAAAATGGGAACTATTGATTTGATGACTAATTGATAAGTGGGTGACCAACTTTTGACTTGGTGACAATCCTTATCTTCTCTTGTCTGCCCAAAACGTCATTGATAACGTCAAAATTGGAGCCAGTTGCAAACATGAAAGTTGTAGGCAATTGTCTCAGCTTTCTTGTGTAAACAATTCAGCTCATTTGGACTTCTAGAACTCCAGATATGGCCAAAATACCGAACAGTGCTCGGGCTGGAAGACAGATTCGGGCTTCTTTGTTGTTGCTACAATTTGGACTTGATAATGGCCTTTTTAGATCTTGGGCTCCATATGAAAGTTGTAGGCCTATGTCTTACCTTTCCATCCATATAAATTGGACCTAAATCTGAGATCTGTAGCTCCAGATATGACCCAATTACCGAACAGTGTTCCGGTTTGGATTGCACCGACATCTCTTTTCTAAGTTTGGCCATCTCTTTATCCTTGCAATTTAAGTTCTTAAAGTCATCAATCAATCCTTTTATTTATGTGATAGGCCTGCATTTAAAATGAATATTTACCACAAATTAAAGGTATCTTATATTATTAGATATATTATTATAAAACATGCTTTAGTTAAGGAGTTATTGATACTTTAAGTGCAAAATGATGATATAAAACTATGATAAAAATGCACTTTTAAGTATTAATTACAAGACCATGGAGTTGGACCAATTTTTTAGGGTTTTTTTAATCACATGAAATTTGAATTTATCAATAATATAAATATAAGATGATAATCAGGATCCCATATATCAATTAAAGTAGTACAGTGTTATGCTAATTAATTTAGCATATAGGTTGGTTAAGGTTATTATCCAAAACTATAGGAATTTAAAGTCCTCCTAATTGCATTTTAAATCAAAGATATGACACCTAACTCAATTATTAAATATGAAAATCTCTCAAGAAAAAACTAGAAGATGCGAACCACTTCCCATCGAATAAAAAAAAAAAAATTAAAGTAAGATGTGATTGATTTCAGTGCTGAACCTTAAAGTGAATTGTAATGGTGATTTCCAACATAAAACCTGGATTTCCGGAATACGTAAAATTCTATTTGAAGGCTTTGCGTATCCTTCCTCCTGGTGTTGTGCCGACATTTGGAAAAGGGATTGTCATCTCATATTTTATGTCATTAAACTTTATGTTGCAAGAAAATAATATTGCAAAGCTCAGAAATTATTGTATGAATTTGATATGATATCTAGAATCATGGACCAACGGCTAGGAACTATTATAAATAATTAGATTTGTCTATATCGTGTATATATATAGTAAATCGCATTTAATTAGAATATGAATCCTTTCACATTTTATAGAAATAAATATTTATTTATAATTATAAAACAAAGTAATTATATTAATGTATTCATCATAAAATAATGTGTAAAGTTTTCATTGATTTGGTCCATGGTTTTAGATGATGAAACAAGTTACTATAATAATTTCTCTAGAAAAAAAATGCATATATTATCGTGCAAGTATAAATAAC
>NW_011504687.1:0-5299 GCF_000495115.2 Populus euphratica | reverse complement strand
TAGCCAGGTAGCATTTTTAACTGGAAAGCAATTGCAAAAGCATATTTTTCTGGCAGGATAACGTGTTGTGATATAATGATGCCAGTACTTTCATAGGTTGAAGCTGCTATTACATCAAAAATATTTTCGGGAAAATTCAGTATAAATTTGATGAAGGTATCTCCTTCCTTCCTTTCTCTAACTGTCTCTGGGATCTGATAAGATAAGCAGATCAGGGCATGACATGAACACAATAACTTCTGTTTAATTTTCACCATCCAGAAGCTAGCTCATTGTCTAGCACTGCTTCCCAAATCAAAGGGAGATGAAGATAGCTGGATTTCAGCAATGAGGAAGGTTCTGTTATTGGTAAATGGTTACCTAACTGAAATCTTCACTGGTCTAGAGGAAGGTATGTGCTAATGCCTTCTTGGTTGAGCTTTTGCTGGTCTCAGTGATGGTAAGTGGAAAATGTGCTTGCACATGTTGCAGAAACAAAATGGGATGAAGCTGTTAGATTATTGGTTCCGCCAGGAGAAGTTCCACCACCTTCTTTATGGGGCCAAAAGTTGTTAGAGGATACCTCAGACAAGGAAAGAAAGAGATCCAAGCTGTGTAGTATCTCTATGTTCATGCTTAGCTGTTGTGAAATGCTTACAAATTCATATCCTGTCCAGGTACTGTTGTGTGCTTGATGACTATTATGACATATTTTTATTCATAAGAGGAATTCTTAATTGTTGCTTATTTAAATCTGAAACTGGGCATGGAAATAAATCAATCTTGTATGTTTGATTAACAGGTTTCAGTGCCTGTTCGCTCATTACTGGCCCTTGTTGAGAGAGTGCTGATGGTCAATGGCTCATTGTCACCAACCACATCATCCTTTTTGATTTTAGCAGAACAAGAGTTCATTTGCTCTGAACTTCCAGTTTTGCACTCCTATGCTTTGGAACTTCTTGCTTCAGTCATAAAGGGGATTCGCAGGTAAACAAAGTATTTTCTCATCACTATTTGGAGGAACTGTGCTGTATTTTGTAACGGGTCTACAATTGTGTTTATATCACAACAGATTTGGCAAACCTATGTACTGTTCTTTGTGGGCAAGTTGTAGGGAAATTCTGGACTTTTGGGTTTGAGAAGGTATAAAAAAGTAGTTCTTCGATTAGACTTTGACCATGTTGAGTTGCAACTTTCAAGACCAAATGGTTCCTGAACTTGAAGAAGCACATTGCTTAAGTATCCGGAGCAGCAATTGAAGACAGCAGCTTTAAAAGAAGAAAAAGTTTTTGTAGGTTTTGCTTTGTTAATTTGATGGAACAAGTCGGGGAAAAGGTTCCTGTCTATTGCTTTGTTCTTTCGCTTTAAGTACCCGAAACAGGGTCCTATTTAGTTGGATGCATGTGTAAACTCTGGCACTCTCCAGAACTTTATGTGGTGCACTGTGCTACTAATTATGCCTGCTGTTATTTTGGTTTCTGTCTTCTAAATGTAGAATGTGATTTTCCATTCCCTGAACCTGTAAATGCTGACAGTGTTCTTTTCATTATCAATCTTGGTTATTATTGATATTCACCATCGTTATGTTATTTCTGTTTTGCAGTCAACTATTGCCACATGCTGCATATATTGTGAGGCTTGTTAAAGAATATTTTAAGAGATGTGAGTTACCAGAGTTAAGGATAAAAGTATACTCCATCACAAAGTTGTTGTTGATGTCCATGGGTATTGGTATGTAGCAATTTTTAAGAGTATTTGTCTCTTTCCTGTCTGATATATATCTGTTATGGTGTTAACTATATAGATTTTGTTGTTATTTTCAATTCAAAAGAATCTAATAAATCATACATCAATGGTCAAATATGGTTGAAGTTCAGGACTGATTGTCCTTAAGAGTACCAGGAAAATCTTTCAGATTCTTGAAAGAAAGGCAGAACAAGAAACAATATTATGATATTTTCTTGTCATATAATGTGATAAAATATAAGATTTGGTAGGAAATCCTTTTCTCTTTGATTCCATTTGGTGCATCTGGAAATATGTTGGCAGGTTCTCTTGTACTCGAGCATGTGTGCTTTTCTCCACCCCTTTTTATGGCCATATTTCATAAACAAAAGCCTAGGGCCCTTTAAGAGTGTGAGTGTGCATGACTCCCCCCCATCTCGATGTGTGTAAATGTGTTGCTCACAAAAAAGAAGAGCAAGGGAGAGAGACCAGTGTGGAAGTGTGCTTTGAAAGTGTCTCTGTCCTTGCTGTAAGCTCCGTTTCCATATTAAGATGTTGGATGGTTAACCTGCCCCCTCTGCATATAACATGCTTCACTATTTTCATATGAAAAATTTTGTGAGCATTTGACCCGGGATTTCCATTTTGAGTTGCTTTTGTTCATGCATTGAGCCATTAACTCTTTTCTAAAAGACCCTGTGTTTCTCATCGAAATACTCGTGCTGCTGCTGCTAACTTCCAGTCATATTCTGATCAGGAATAGCGATATATCTTGCACAAGAAGTTGTCAACTGCTCTCTTCATGATTTAAATCCCATCGTTGATGGTACATCTTTTCATGCAAATGCAAAATCCAAACTTTTGCTGCCACCTTTCCACAGAAAGAGAAAGCATGGTGCGACTGGATCTCTTGAACAGCTCCATGACAGAATTGGTTTGGAGGTGGAAACATCCAAGAACTGTCCAACAGCGATTTCCGTGAAGATAGCTGCACTCGGGGCATTGGAAACTCTTCTAACTGTGGTATGGTTATTGCTTGTTGTTTGATGAGTGCTTAATATTCTACCAAGCTGCTGACTTTTTGTGCTTTAGTATAACCTTTCTTGCAAAATGGTTTAGCATGGATAGGGTCAAAATAGATTGAGTGTTTATGAATCTTTTTGCCAATAACGGGTGCTCACCTGTTTAGCCTTTGTCAACCCTTACCAAATACATTAACCATCAAAGTGTTACATTTAATGTCATGGGTATGGTTGCACTAAGTTTGATTATAACAAATCCTTTTATTTCTCAGTAGAATTATTTTCTTAAGCTCACAATTTTCTCTTTAATGTCCTCTTAAATCACTGGACTTAAAAAATTGTCATAGATTTAAGTAAATGGGTTTTAAGATATCCACCCATGTCAAATTCCTTTGTACTCTGTTCTTTGAGTCAAATTATCACTATCCAGAATATATAAAATTGTCATCCATACACCCTTTAGCAATGAGTTGGTTGATGGACGTGGGTGAAAATTACTGCTCCCGCATATTTTAATGGTAGAAAGATGTACCCTCTCAAAATAAAATGTTCTTGTAATATTGGAGTTATAAGGCACATCTCCGTTATCCTTTCTGCTCGGATGAAAAGCCAAAAGTATCCATCATGTGCATTTTTTCTTTGCTTCCACAATCATTTATATTTAGCTTTTGGCTGCTTCTTTCTGTTGTCGACTTAATTGGTGTGCTAAAGATTTATAATAATTTTTGACAGGGTGGAGGTTTGAGATCCGAGTCTTGGCGTTCAAAAGTTGATAATCTTTTGATAACTATTGCAACAGAATCCTGTAAAGAAGGATGGGTTAGTGATGAAAGCAAAGCTTTCTTGCTCAATGAATCAACCCTATCATGCTCAGATTTACAGTTAGCAGCATTACATGCACTTTTGGCATCTCTCCTTTCTCCTTCTCGTGTACGTCCCCCACATTTAGCTCCTGCTCTTGAGCTTTTCCGTAGAGGTAAGTCCTGTCAAATTTATAGAAATTAAATTTTTTCCCATCATCCTGTAAACAGCATATGAGGATGACTAATAGCTGTGATCCTCAATTATTTTTTCAAGTGATATGTTTATTATTTAGTGCTTAAATTATTTCAAGATAAACTAGCTGTATTAACTGGTATGACTGCTCCGTAATTTTTTTACTCTAAGCCCCTACCTTCCCCCCTTTCCTTACACACACAGTTCTGCTCCAACCTTTTTCTTCTCGTTTCTAGATAGAAGCCCCAATGGCAGCATTGTTTCATGGATAATTTTGATTGGTCCTTTTGGTTCTTTCATAGTTGTAACCCAATTTAATGCTTTAGACCATGATAATATAGCCCACTTGCTGATAACCTAGCTAATTTTTCACAAATGCTTATGGTTTGCTTATATCCTCTTGCTAATCTTGTTGGATGTTGGATTTTTGCAGGCAGGCAAGAAATTGGAACAAAAGTATCTGAATTTTGTACCTACGCACTCCTAGCCTTGGAGGTGCTTATACACCCCCGGGCACTTCCACTGGCTGATTTTCCCTCTGCGAGCTCCTTCAATGAAGTTAACCACAGATTCCCAGAGAATATATACTCTGTTGCCCAGAAGCATAGTAACCCATTTTCAAGTGGCATGCAGGACACAGGACATAGCCTTTCTGATTCAGATGATGATTTGTATAAGAGTTGGCTGGATAGTAGCAAGGAAACAGAGGCTCCAGTGGGTGAAAGTATGGACACTGAAAGGCCTTCTGAAACTCTAAGGGTTCAACAGGGAGAAAATATTCCCGTGGCTGGTTCATCAGGTGCAAAAAGTCCTCGGAGAAATGGGCACAGCCGAGCAGCTGCTAGTGCAGACATAGAGATGAGGCGTGGTGATGAAGCATTGGTTGACTCACAGCAATTGCAAGAATCCATGGAGCAGTATCAGGAATCTTCCAAAGGTGCCTCCATTCCTACTGTTACTGGTGATCCAAATGTTACCACCGTGGACTCGACAAGTTTTGCTTTGAAAGATGATGCATTAAATTCCAAGGATACTGAAATGGCATCAGTGCAAGCCGTTGTGGCAGGTGAAAGCGACAGGCTTGCCACCAAAGATGGAAACACAACAACCTTAAGTGCTCAGAAAGGTACGACACTTGCTTTTGAAGATGATAATCAATCAACCGATTCTCTCCCTGATATCGTGGATGTTGATCCAGATTCTGATTAGGAATTAGTATCGGAGTGTTGACAATGTATTTGTATCTTGTAACAATCAAAAAAGGATCAAGCTGGGTGATGCAATGCGAAATTTTCCTAATGTTTCAGTTTCTACTAAAAGCTGTTGAACTGTTGGTCCAAAAACAATCAAGGAAAAAAAATGATTACTGTCAACTTTCCCAGAAAGCAGTTTGCTTGTTTTTCTTCTTTCCCTCAATTTTTTCTGTTGGTATGACATGCTGAAAACACATGTTATTGTAGTGTTCTTATAAATCTAGCTCACTTCCATCAGATGTCACTGATTTTGCTCTGTACATTAACCTTAGCAAGCTCATAATCTAGTCAAAGCTATCGTCTTGAATCTAGTCAAAGCTATCA
>NW_011504684.1:5044-5302 GCF_000495115.2 Populus euphratica | reverse complement strand
ATTTAACCTCCTAGTGATTATACCGTAGGTGCTGTTTTGGAACAAAGAAAATATAAGAAACCCTTATGTGATTTATTATGCAAGTAAAACTTTAAATAGTGCTAAAAGGAATTACCCCACCACTGAAAATTGGTTTGCTAATATTGTCAATTTTCTTGTTTCAGGAAAATTGTCAACTCATTGAAGTACCCATGATTAAAAAAAAAGTTCTTGAACGAAGTGAAGAACTTTTATTAGGATGACCCATATTTATTCAAA
>NW_011504684.1:0-3059 GCF_000495115.2 Populus euphratica | reverse complement strand
TAGTAGTAGTAGTAGTAGTAGTAGTAGTAGTAGTAGTAGTAGTAGTAGTAGTAGTAGTAGTAGTAGTAGTAGTAGTAGTAGTAGTAGTAGTAGTAGTAGTAGTAGTAGTAGTAGTAGTAGTAGTAGTAGTAGTAGTAGTAGTAGTAGTACTAATAATAATAATAATAATAATAATAATAATAATAATAATAAAGAAAAAGAAGGAGAAGAAGAAGAAGAAGATGAGAACTTTGAGATGGAATATTAATGTAACGATTAAACAATGATAATAACAAATGTCAAGGTTAGAGGTTCCACTAATGGTATATCAAACAAGTATAGTATAAACTCTTATTATTGAATTGGAAACCACACACAAAGGAGGTTCCAATCAGATTATATATTGTTAACATGATTACATTAGTCATCTTATTCAATTAATGCTAATACTTGTAAATCTCGTCAAGCATTCATGATTATAACTTATGTTAACAATAAATCAAGTTCCTTTCATAGCTCAGGTGTCGGTTATACCATACATTATGGGCTATGAAAGTGCCAAGCATTTGTTGTACCAAGTGTTATACAACATAAATCAAGATTAGTCATTTAACAAGCAAAGTATTAAAGAGTGAACAAGATAACAAATATAAAACATGTTAGTATCAAACATTAAAGTCCATATTAAGTTTACATTATACTTATTCTTACACCATTAGTGTAACCTTTTCACCTTGACATAATTAACTTAGCTAGACATAATGAAAGAAAGCAAAATAGATAAACAAAATAAGAACATAAAAGTTAACTAAGTAAAGGAAAGGAAATGAAAGGCATAAACTTAATATTAATGAAAACAAAGCATAAAAAATACAAAGAGAGAAAGGAAGAGCATGATCTTGATCTGGAAACCAAGATGCCTAAATGCATGGCAAATGCCTCCTTTTATAGGCCAAAAATGGGAACTATTGATTTGATGACTAATTGATAAGTGGGTGACCAACTTTTGACTTGGTGACAATCCTTATCTTCTCTTGTCTGCCCAAAACGTCATTGATAACGTCAAAATTGGAGCCAGTTGTAAACATGAAAGTTGTAGGCAATTGTCTCAGCTTTCTTGTGTAAAAACTTCAGCTCATTTGGACTTCTAGAACTCCAGATATGGCCAAAATACCGAACAGTGCTCGGGCTGGAAGACAGATTCGGGCTTCTTTGTTGTTGCTATAATTTGGACTTGAAAATGGCCTTTGTATTTCTTGGGCTCCATATGAAAGTTGTAGGTTTATGTCTTACCTTTCCATCCATATAAATTGGACCTAAATCTGAGATCTGTAGCTCCAGATATGACCCAATTACCGAACAGTGTTCCGGTTTGGATTGCACCGACATCTCTTTTCTAAGTTTGACCATCTCTTTGTCCTTTCAATTTCAGTTATTAAACTTACCAATGAATCCTTTTATTTATGTGATAGACGTGCATTTAAAATGAACACTTACCACAAATAAAATGTATCTTACATTATTAGATATGTTATTATAAAACATGCTTTAGTTAAGGAGTTATTGATACTTCAAGTACAAAATGATGATATAAAACATTGATAAAAATGTATTTTTAAGTATTAATCACGAGGAAAAAGAGAGAACCAAGAAAAACCTAAAAACTTGAGGAGAGAGAAATAGAAAACAACAACAAAAGTAGTAGAACCTTCCTTCCATAGTGAAAAGGAAAAAGGCATCGTTGTCTTCAAATCTCAACATTCTTCAGAGTTATGAAGACACAGAGGAAAACCAAAAGAGAAAATAAAAGTTCACATTCCTTCAGAATGCCTCCCTGCATTTTAGTTACATAGTTGATGTAGCAAGCATGCATGAATAATTTGCGCATGTCTGTGTAAAGAATTAGCCAGGTCACTAGCTTAAGCTAGTAACCAAGACGAGCTGGTTAGATCTAGCTAATAAAAAGAGCAAAGGGAATTATTGAACATGAGGCCCATCGGCCTAATTTGTTTTGGGCTAAAGGAATGTTGGGTAAAAGCATGCCTTTATGCCTTCTCCTTTTTATTTCATTTCTCTTTTGTTTTAATATCTAGTCAAACGAACCCTTTAGGGATATCTAAAAATTTCAAAAAAAACTAGGAATCTTCTTTGATTTATTTATTGGTCCCTCTCATTTTTATTTTTATTTGCTTTATTGTATATTTAATTTGTGGACTTTACTGTAAAATACGAATATGGTATGTGATATATACTTATCCTTTTTTTTCTTCCAAAAAAATAGTAAAAATATATTTCTACTCTCAATTTAAATTTTACTGGTTTATTCACTAGCACCAGAGTTAAGGATACCATACTTTTGTTACGTAATATTTATCAATGTCCGAGTTGGAAATATTTGTAGCCAAATATTCTCTAGCATTGGAGTCATAAATATTATAAGCAGATCATCGGTATCATAATACAACAAACCCTTAGCAATTTAAGACAACATAAGTAATGTAGTTTAACTTAAGTAAGACACTTAAGGGGTGATAATATCTTCCATTTCACATAACCAATCTTATACTATAAAATCTCTATTGACCAGTTAGGGTTCCTAGTAACCATAATACTAGGTGGCGACTCATTAAATAAGACATTTCCCCATTTAAAAATAAGATGTCAATTATCTATTCTTTTCTCATGAGAATTTTAAAGATCGCTGCAATGTCAAGTGCAACAAACTTAATATTGTGTTCAAACCATATCAATTTAAGAGTTAGGCAATTAACATCATGTTGGGTTTCTTAAAATAGATAAACATAGTGGAAAGAATAATCTTAAAAGTTTTCAGGAGGCTCAAGGATCTCGTTAGATAATTTATGATAGTTTATGGTTTAAGCAAATAACTACTTAAAGATAAAATATTCTTTATAAGCTTTGATCAACTCCTTAAGGATAGGTTATCATAAAATACAAAATGTCTAATTCTTTGATTTATAACAGGAATTTATAGGAATCATCAAATAAAAAATCTTATAAAACCCTTTTAGGGGATGGGGAGGGGGGAGGGCGATTGTTATACCTTATGCGATTGCTTC
>NW_011500365.1:156329-180179 GCF_000495115.2 Populus euphratica | reverse complement strand
GTTAATCTTTAAGGGTAAGAAAGGGGTTGAATCAAAGAAAATACTAATTTCCTGCCAGCACTTCCATTTCCTTATACCATGATGAAAGAAAGGAAAGTCAATGGCAACTCTGAAATCTTTTAAGCTTTCAAACAGGTAATGATCAATATACCTTTGCTGGATGCTAGTAAACAAATTCCTTCTTATGCTAAATTTTTGAAAGATTTGTGCACTGTGAAGAGAAAACTGAAAAAGAAAACCTTTTTAGCCGAATAAGTAAGTGCTTTTCTTCAAAACAATAATGCTTTGAAATATAAAGACTCTCATTGTTTTACAATTTCTTGCTTTATTAAAGAACATAAAATTAAAAAAGCTTTACTTGATCTTAGAGCTAGTGTAAATTTACTTCCATATTCAGTCTTTCAGAGTCTCAATTTAGGTGAGTTAAAACTAACTTTTGTAACTCTCTTACTTGCTGATAGATTTGTAAAAGTGGCTAAAGAAATAGTTTAAGATGTGTTAGTACAAGTTGATAAATTCATTTATCTTGTGGATTTTATTGTCTTGGACACACAACCTGTTGAAGCATGTAATTCATTTGTTGTTATTTTAGAACGTCCATTTCTTGCAACTTCTAATACACTAATCAATTATAGTAATAGAGTAATGAAGCTATCATTTGAAAACATGACAATGGAGATGAATATTGTTAACATTTGCAAGCAATCTAGAGATGATAATGATTTACATGAAGTAGATTTTATTAAATAATTAGTTTATAATCAACTTGAATCTACTTTGACTAAAATTGAGTTGGATGAATTTGAAGATTTACAAATGATTTATTCTCAGGAAGAAATCACGGACGACACCGAAAATGCTGATGTGAATCATTTGTCAAAATTGATAATAGATTAAAGGTATCTTATAGTATCAGACTAGTTATTATAAAACATGTTTTAGTTAAGGAGTTATTGATACTTCAAGTGCAAAATGATGATATAAAACCTTGATAAAAATACACTTTTAAGTACTATTCAACTGGTTGAGAGAAAGATTCACTTAGTGTATAAGGGAGGCAGTCTTGAGTTAATGAGAGGAGTGTTAATAGCTGTATTTTTAAGAGATAGTCAAGTTTTAGGGGTCGTCTCCAAAGCTTTAGCAAATAGGGACATCATTGAAAAAATAATTAGAGAGGAACTACAGGTTTCCACAATGTCTGATGTTGATATAAAAATCAAGATATCTAAATGCATGGTAAATGCCTCCTTTTATAGGCCAAAATTAGAAACTATTGATTTGATGACTAAATGTTGATTGGGTGGCCATATCTTAAGTTAGTGACAATCCTTATCTTTTTGTCTGCTAGAAATGTTATTACTAACGTTAGAATTCAAACAAACTTAAATCATGAAAGTTCTAGAAAATTGTCTCAGCTTTCTAGAAAAAAATTGAGATAATTTGGACTTCTAGAACTTAAGATATGGGCTGAACACTGAATAGTGTTTGGGCTGCAAGACACATTCGGACTTCTACATTGTTGCTAAAATTTGGACTTTCAAATGTTAGAATTGAGTCTTGCCTTACCCATGAAAGTTTTAGGCCTATGTATTAGCTTTCTATCCATATAAAACATACCTAAATCCAAGTTCTACAACTTTAGTTATGTTTCAATTACCGAATAGTGTTCCAGTTTGGACTAAACCATCATCTCTTTTCTAAGCTTCAGCCTCTCTTTGTCCTTTCAATTTTAGTGCTTCAACTTATCAATCAATCCTTTTATTTATGTGATAGGCCTGCATTTAGGATGAACATTTACCATAAATTAAAGGTATCTTATAGTATCAGACTTTTTATTATAAAACATGCTTTAGTTAAGGAGTTATTGATATTTCAAGTGCAAAATAATGATATAAAACCTTGATAAAAATGCACTTTGAAGTACTATTCCACTAGCTGAGAGAAAGATTCACTTAGTGTATAGGGGAGGCAACTTTGGGTTAATGAGAGTAGTGTCAATCGTTATATTTTTAGGAGGTAGTAAAGTTTTGATGGTCGTCCCCAAAGTTTTAGCAAATGGGGACATCATTGAAAAAATAATTGGAGAGAAATTATAGGTCTCCACTGTGTCTGATCGAATGAATACAATGTTTAAATATGTTGATGCCTTCCTTGCTTTACCAGGTGGTCTGGGCATATTGGAAGAGAACTTTCATATTTTCTTTTGGGCCTAACTTCATATTCACCGTAAACCTATAGATTTGCTCAATGTTAATGATTTTTATGATAAATTATTGTCTTTTCTTTATTATGCTGTGGAACATAATTTTCTAACATCTTCGGCATGATAAATCATATTCTCTATTGCTACTACTGAACAACTAGTTGATCAATCGCAATCTTTCATCCCTATAATTGATTCCTCTATGAGTCGAATATAATGGTCAAACAAGGAAAGCCGCAAAAAGGTAAGATTGAATTTGAGCCTTAGTTTGTAAAATTTTATGTCTTTTGGTTCTATTAATAGCATAATATTTGCATTTTGTTATTTCTTATATTTGTTTAAGTGTGTTTCAGGTTTATCAGTAGTCGTTGTTTCAGGTGATGTCTTCTATACTTTATCTTTCTACCTTAAAATTTTAAGGACAATGTCTCGTTTTGGTTGGGGGGAGAGAGTAGTACTAAAAAAAATAACTAACTACTTTTTTTTTTTAATAAAACCATTTGACAAAGTAAGGGAGAATTTTATTGACTCTTGAGATGCATCTTAGTAAATATTTTTCAATGGTTGTTTGTAATATTCATAATAAAGTTTATCACAAACTTCTCTTGAAATATTTAGTTTTACAAACTCTCACATTATTATTAATTGATTCTGCTCATTGTGGAGACCTGAAGTTCCTCTCCAATTGTTTTTCCAATGATGTCCCCTTGTGCCAAAGCTTCAGGGACGACCCCCAAAACTTGACTACCTCCTAAAAATGCAGCTATTGACACACCTCCCATTAACCCAACACTGCCTCCCCCATACACTAAATGAATCTTTCTCTCAGCTAGCACCTGACCAAGATGATTTGCTGATTCTAAAAACTCCTTTTCTTTCCCAGGACTAGATCCACCGAAAACACAAATATTTCTTATTTGATGACTTGAGGAACTTGCCATTTCTACACACTTCTGTATTTGTTGAATGTATGGGTTGAGTAGAAATGAAAGGAAGGAAAATAGGGTTTTATAGATGAGGAATTAGAAAGGCAATCATAACACCTATATGTAGGCCAGCTGGAGTCTCACACACTCTCTCTCTCTTTTTATTTATTTATTTATTTACTTTTGAAAAAAAACATGTGTATGTACAGGTAGTTGTGATTGTGGCTCACATCTTCCCTTGGTTTTACGTCCAAGAACGGCTTAAACGCCCTCTATGGGTCGGGGAGAGGCTTCCCATCCAGTTTTCTTAAAAACTGGCAAACATGGTCTTTTTTAGTCAGATTCCCAAGACTAAGTCGATCATGTTCTTTATGAAATAGTGGCCATAAATCATGAATTGCACGATGCACATCTCCACTAGGATGTGTCTCAAGAGTCAATAGAAGATTATCTAAAGACTCCTTTACTCAGGCCATCCTTAATGAATTGTATTTTATCTTCACGGTTTATAGATACCATTCCTAAAGAACGACATTGTGTATTACAAGTCCATCTAGCACATCGATGACAGACATCCAGTCGTTTTGCACGACGCTTCTTTGCAAAAGTGCTTTTACCTGTTCCAGGCATGTGTGAACTGAAGTTAGAGGACTCACCTGATAATCGGACCTTTGCTTCAATCAACCAACGAATATCTTCAGGAATTCCATGATTCATTAACAATCTCAATCTTGCACATCTAGCACGGTAAATTTTTGTAATCGCATTCTGAGGCAGAGCGGGAAAATACTTTTTCAATTTTTCAAGATTAGTGTCCATTTTCAAATGAGAATTGGAAGAGAGATTCAAAGAATTGCACAAATATATACACAGATATCAGTTATTGTTGGAAACTAAAAGAACCGACTTAAGTCACGGAGTACCGCTGTCCGCCATTTGACCAGGGTGAGAGAAACTAGCAAAAATCACTCAAAAAGAAACACAAAAAAGAAAATGTGAGAAAAAAAATCAACCTTTATCTACAAGATCATTCCAACCAGTTGATTGATTTTCACTAGGAAAATTATCAAAGTAAGTTTTCAAACGATGTCCATTGTCCTTAAAATCATTGTCATTCATTGAATTCTCAATATCACAGGCCCCATAAGGATTGCTCCATCTTGGTCTTAACTCTCTAGGGAATGCATAGAGTTGAGAATTATAAAACAAAACTTCCACATGCTTCAGAATGATAAAATTTAATGGCACTACTTACCTCATTGTCGGGAATGAATCTTTGAAATATTTGATCAGGACAATGTTTGAATAAGTTAGGGTCATCACAATAAAAGCTCTTCACTTCGTTCAAAAACTTTTCTTTGTCTTGAGTACTCCAATCAGTTGGCAAATCTCCTAAAGCAAGAAAATTGATATTTTTATCATACCAAGGCATTGGACTAAGAGAAGGTAAGGATTCGTTAGGAAAGTAATCATCCATTGGTGTGATGCCAGATGTCGAATCTGTTGTCACTGTTGACAAAAGATTCGAATCAACATTTTCTGTGCTTGTATCATCCGTGATTTCTTCCTCAGAATAAATCATTTGCAAATCTTCAGTTTCAACCAATTCATTTTTACTTAAAGTAGATTCAAGTTGATCATAAACTAATTCATCAATATGATCTACTTCTTGTAAATCATTATCATCTCCAGGCTGCTTGCAAATGTTGAAAATGTTCATCTCCAATGTCATGTTTCCAAATGATAGCTTCATCAGTCCATTCCTACAATTAATCAATGCATTAGAGGTTGCAAGAAATGGACGTCCTAAAATAACAGGAAATGAATTACATACTTCAACAGGTTGTGTGTCCAAGACAATAAAATCCACGGGATAAATGAATTTATCGACTTGTACTAACACATCTTCAATTATTCCTCTAGGCACTTTTATAGATCTATCGGCAAGTAAAAGAGTTATAGAAGTTGGTTTTAACTCACCTAGATTGAGACTCTGAAAAACTGAATATGGAAGTAAATTCACACTAGCTCCAAGATCAAGTAAGGCTCTTTCAATTTTATGCTCTCCAATAAAGCAAGAAATTGTAGGACAACCAGGGTCTTTATATTTCAAAGCATTATTGTTTTGAAGAATAGCACTTACTTGTTCGGCTAGAAAGGCTTTCTTTTTCACATTCAGTTTCCTCTTCACAGTGCATAGATCTTTCAAAAATTTAGCATAGGAAGGAACCTGTTTAATAGCATCCAACAAAGGTATATTGATCCTTACCTGTTTGAAAATTTCAAAAATTTCAGAGTTGTGATTAACTTTCCTTTGTTTGGTCATGGCTTGAGGAAATGGAAGTACTAGCGGTGAATTAGTCATTTCTTTGCAATTTTCATATTCATCTCCTTCCTTACCCTCAGAGATTGACTCATCATCTTTCTCATAAGGTTCAAGAGAGGGTTTTTCACATCTTTCTCATAAGGTTCAAGAGAGGGTTTTTCAATAACCTTACCACTGCGCAGAGTAGTGACAAGAGAGGGTTTTTCAATAACCTTACCACTGCGCAGAGTAGTGATTGATTTCACTTGATCCATGTGTTGGTTTCCGGAACTACTTGCATTTGCATTGTATTGCCCTTTGGGATTTTGTTGTGTTTGAGATGGAAACTTACCTTTCTCTTGGAAACTAAGAGCAGATGTTAATTTAGCAAGAGTATCTTTAAAATCTGTCATGTTTTGAACAAGTTGAGTATTAATTGTCTCTTGCTTTTCAATGAATGCATGCAATGTTTCCTCAAGATTTTTTCTAGGAGGTGGAGCATAAGGAGGTGCATATCCATCAGAATTTTGGAAATTGTGGTGTGCTTGAAATGGTGGTTGTGAAGTTTGTGCATTGTTGTTCTCACTCTTCCAACTAAAATTTGGGTGATTCCTCCAACCAGGGTTGTATGTTTGGGAGTATGGGTTGTGGTTGGCCCTTTGAAAACTGTTTAAAGCATGGGCTTGTTCATAGAGACATTCCTTGAAAGAAAGCAAGGTTGGACAGTTACTGGTTGAGTGTTCATTTGTTTCACAGATTTGACACACAATGTTTTCAACAGATTTTAATTGACCACTCTTTTTCAATTCTAGTGCCTCGACTTTTCTAGCTAAAGATGCAAACTTGGCTTGAAGGTCATGATCTTTCCTAAGGTTGTACATACCTCCATTAGATGTATGAGGTTGAGTTTTACTCGGTGCCTCACAAGTACCCGTAGTGTCCCAATTTTGAGCATTTTCAGCTAACAAGTCTAAGTACTCCATTGCTTCATCAGGGTCTTTATCTTCAAAAGTTCCATTGCACATCAATTCAACCATTTGCCTATCTTTAGGTGTTAACCCTTCATAGAAATGTGAAACCAATCTCCATGTTTCAAAACCATGATGGGGGCAAGTACTAAGCAAATCTCGATACCTATCCCAACATTTATAAAATGTTTCTCCTGGTTTTTGAGTGAAAGTGGTGATTTGTCTCTTGAAAGAGTTTGTTCTATGAGATGGGAAAAACTTCTTTAAAAACTGTTGTTGCATTTCATCCCAAGCACGAATGGATCCTGGTCTTAAATTTTGTAGCCATGTTTTAGCTTTATCTTTTAATGAAAAAGGAAAAAGCTTTAATCTGATGGTGTTCATACTACAATTTAAATTATTATATGTGTTGCAAACCTCCTCAAATTCCCTTAAATGCAAGTATGGATTTTCCAATTCTAAGCCATGAAAAGAAGGTAAAAGTTGAATAATACCTGGCTTAAAATTAAAATGAGATGCATCGGGAGGAAAAACTATGCATGATGGTGCACTTGTTCTTGTGGGATTCATGTGGTCTCTAAGTGTTCTAGCACGGTTATTCTCATTATGAAGTAATTGATTATCTTTTTCGGCCATATTTTCTGAAAATGATGAGGATATCCTACAAAGTCTACCACTTGATGTACGTAACCACACTCTCATGCACGTGTAGGAATAGAATAAAAGGAAGAAGAAAACAAAAGAAGAAGAAACAAGAGAAAATAAACAAAGTTATATACAATAAAAGTGAAAAGAGAAAATAAAATAACTACTATAATTTATACAAGAACTTACCTCCCCGGCAACGGCGCCAAAAACTTGACACGACTAAAAGATTGTTGTCTTCTCCCAAGTGTAGGAGTGTTGAAGTAATAAATAACCCGGCAAGACCGGGGTCGAACCACAGGGAGGTTAATTGTACAAATTATAAACAACAATTATAAAACAACAATAACAACAACAACAATAGTAATAATTAATAGTATAACAACAACAATAATAACAACAACAACAATAATAATAGTAATAACAATAATAACAACAATGAGAATAATAATAATAATAATAATAATAGTTGTAGTAGTAGTAGTAATAATAATAATAATAATAATAATAATAATAATAGTAGTAGTAGTAGTAGTAATAAAAATAATAAAGAAAGAGAAAAAGAAGATGATGATGAGAACTTGGAGATGGAAAATTAATGTAAGGATTAAACAATAATAATAACAAATGTCAAGGTTAGGTTAGAGGTTTCACTAATGGTATGTCAAACAAGTAACAAGTATAATATAAACTCTTATTATTCAATTGGAAACTACACACAAAGGAGGTTCCAATCAGATTATAGATTGTTAACATGATTACATTAGTCATCTTATTCGATTAATGCTAGTACTCGGGTTGGAAGACAAATTCGGGCTTCTTTGTTGTTGCTACAATTTGGACTTGAAAATGGCCTTTTTAGATCTTGGGCTCCATATGAAAGTTGTAGGCATATGTCTTACCTTTCCATCAATATAAATTGGAACTAAATCTGAGATATATAGCTCCAGATATGACCCAATTACCGAACAGTGTTCCGGTTTGGATTTCACCGACATCTCTTTTCTAATTTTGGTCATCTGTTTGCCATTGCAATTTAAGTTCTTAAAGTCATCAATCAAACCTTTCATTTATGTGATAGGCCTGCATTTAAAATGAACATTTACCACAAATTAAAGGTATCTTATATTATTAGATATATTATTATAAAACACGCTTTAGTTAAGGAGTTATTGATACTTCAAGTGCAAAATGATGATATAAAACCATGATGAAAATGCACTTTTAAGTACTAGTCACATACCCGATTGCAAAAATCTCGCTTTCGAAAATGGGAAGTTCAGATTCCATTTCTCATTGATAAGCACTCTATCTAGTTTCTGCATAATCAGATTCTCAGGTCATTGATTCGACCAAGTATAATGTAGGCCTAAATATCGAAGATCATCCACTTTCGCTTCTTGAATACATGTTTCCAATCTGTCCATATGACCAGCCCACGAAGTAGACCCTCCTAACCTGTCTGATTGGTAGCGGATAACATTAAAGTCGCCCATAAGAATCCATGGGCTGGACTCCCATCCATCACTACGACTCACTATATCAGACCATAATGCCTCACGTAAGGAAACGTTATTGTCTCCGTAAATAATTGAAGCATTGAAACAGATATTGGTAGCTAATATAGTGACAGAAACATGAATAGCCTAGACTGACATTCTGAAAACATCAACCTTCACCACATCAGCATTCCAACAAACCCAAATACGACCACGACAAGAGAAATCATAATTATACAAGAAGGACCAATTACGTAGAAGAAGTTGAGAAACATTATCTTTATTCTCGTCTCTAACTCGAGTTTCAACCAAACCAAAACGAGTCATCCTCTCTTGATGGATGAGTTGAAGCAATGCTGAATGCTTTATGGGATCATTCAAACCTCTTACTGATTAGTACTTAAAAGTGCATTTTTGTCATGGTTTTATATTATCATTTTGCACTTGAAGTATCAATAACTCCTTGCCTTTTTAGATCTTGGGCTCCATATGAAAGTTGTAGGCCTATGTCTTACATTTCCATTCATATAAATTGGACCTAAATCTGAGATATATAGCTCTAGATATGACCCAATTACCGAACAGTGTTCCGATTTGGATTGCACCGACATCTCTTTTCTAAGTTTGGTCATCTCTTTATCCTTGCAATTTAAGTTCTTCAAGTCATCAATCAATCCTTTCATTTATGTGATAGGCCTGCATTAAAAATAGACATTTACCACAAATTAAAGCTATCTTATATTATTAGATATATTATTATAAAACATGCTTTAGTTAAGGAGTTATTGATACTTCAAGTGCAAAATGATGATATAAAACCATGATAAAAATGCACTTTTAAGTACTAATCACATGTTAAATAAGTATATGAGCAGAATTAAGTGATAACAATGCGAGAGTTTGTAAACCTGAATATTTCAGGAAGTATTATAATAGACCTTGTTAAGAATGGTTACTAAGATACGTCTGAAGAGTCACTTTAACAAAAGAGCTCCTTTACTCTGCCATCCTAGTAACAACAATTATGCACATGCTTTATGAATTTTTTTTTTATCAACTACTACCCTCTCCCCCCAACCAAAACGAGACATTGTCCTCAATGTTCTAAGGTAGAAAGATAGAGTATAGAAGATATCACCTGAAATAATGAACATTAACAAACCTGAAACACACTGAAACAAAAATAAAAAATGACAAAACACAAATATTATGCTTTAATAAAAAGAAAAGACACAAATTTTTACAAGCTAAGACTCAAATCGCAGTTGTGATTGTGGCTCACATCTTCCCTTGGTTTTACGTCCAAGAACGACTTAAACGCCCTCTATGGGTCGGGGATAGGCTTCCCATCCAGTTTTCTTAAAAACTGGCAAACAGGGTCTTTTTTAGTCAGATTCCCAAGACTAAGTCGATCATGTTCTTTATGAAATAGTGGCCATAAATCATGAATTGCATGATGCACATCTCCACTAAGATGCGTCTCAAGAGTCAATAGAAGATTATCTAAAGACTCCTTACTCAGGCCATCCTTAATGAATTGTATTTTATCTTCACGGTTTATAGATACCATTCCTAAAGAACGACATTGTGTATTACAAGTCCATCTAGCACACCGATGACAGACATCCAGTCGTTTTGCACGACGCTTCTTTGCAAAAGTGCTTTTACCTATTCCAGGCATGTGTGAAATGAAGTTAGAGGACTCACCTGATAATCGGACCTTTGCTTCAATCAACCTGCGAATATCTTCAGGAATTCCATGATTCATTAACAATCTCAATCTTGCACATCTAGCATGGTAAATTTTTGTAATCGCATTCTGAGGTAGAGCGGGAAAATACTTTTTCAATTTTTCAAGATTAGTGTCCATTTTCAAATGAGAATTAGAAGAGAGATTCAAAGAATTGCACAAATATATACATAAATATCAGTTATTGTGGGAAACTGAAAGAACCGACTTAAGTCACGGAGTACCGTTATCCGCCATTTGACCGGGGTGAGAGAAACTTGCAAAAATCACTCAAAAAGAAACACAAAAACAATGTGAGAAAAACAAAATAATCAACCTTTATCTACAAGATCATTCAAACTAGTTGATTCATTTTCAGTAGGAAAATTATCAAAGCATGCTTTCAAACGATGTCCATTTTCCTTAAAATCATTGTCATTAATTGAATTCTCAATATCACAGGCCCCATGAGAATTGTTCCATCTTGATCTTAGCTCTTTAGGAAATGCATAGAGTTGAGAATTATACAACAAAACATTTTGACCAGTATCAATCTTTTGACAATTTTCACAAGTTTTGCAGAATGCATGTGTGTCCTTGAACATGGTGGGCCAATAAAATTCATTTTGAAAGATTTTTATAGCTGTCTTTTTTGACGAGAAATAACTTCCACATGCTTCAGAATGACAAAGTTTCATGACATTACTTACCTCATTGTCGGGAACGAATCTTTGAAATATTTGATCAGGACAATATTTGAATAAGTTAGGGTCATCACAATAAAAGTTTTTCACTTCGTTCAAAAACTTTTCTTTGTCTTGGGTACTCCAATCAGCTGGCAAATCTCCTAAAGCAAGAAAATTGATATTTTTATCATACCAAGGCATTGGACTAAGAGAAAGTAAGGATTCGTTAGGAAAGTAATCATCCATTGGTGTGATGTCAAATGTCGAATCTGTTGTCACTGTTGACAAAAGATTCGGATCAACATTTTTGGTGCTTGTTTCATCCATGATTTCCTCCTTAGAATAAATCATTTGCAAATCTTCAGATTCATCTAACTCATTTTTACTTAAAGTAGATTCAAGTTGATCATAAACTAATTCATCAATATGATCTACTTCTTGTAAATCATTATCATCTTCAGGTTGCTTGCAAATCTTGAAAACATTAATCTCCAATGTCATGTTTCCAAATGATAGCTTCATCAGTCCATTCCTACAATTAATCAATGCGTTAGAGGTTGCAAGAAACGGACGTCCTAAAATAACAGGAAATGAATTACATGCTTCAACAGGTTCTGTGTCCAAGACAATAAAATTCAAATTAATGCTAATACTTGTAAATCTCGTCAAGCATTATAAATCAAGATTATTCATTTAACAAGATAAATGAATTTATCGACTTGTACTAACACATCTTCAATTATTCCTCTAGGCACTTTTACAGATCTATTGGCAAGTAAAAGAGATATAAAGTAAAAGAGATATAGAAGTTGGTTTTAACTCACCTAGATTGAGACTCTGAAAAACTGAATATGGAAGTAAATTCACACTAGCTCCAAGATCAAGTAAGGCTCTTTCAATTTTTTGCTCTCCAATAAAGCAAGAAATTGTAGGACAACCAGGGTCTTTATATTTCAAAGCATTATTGTTTTGAAGAATAGCACTTACTTGTTCGGCTAGAAAGGCTTTCTTTTTCACATTCAGTTTCCTCTTCACAGTGCAGAGATCTTTCAAAAATTTAGCATAGGAAGGAACATGTTTAATAGCATCCAGCAAAGGTATATTGATCCTTACCTGTTTGAAAATTTCAAAAATTTCAAAGTTGTGATTGACTTTCCTTTGTTTGGTCATGGCTTGAGGAAATGGAAGTGCTGGTGGTGAATTAGTCGTTTCTTTGCAATTTTCAGATTCATCCCCTTCCTTACCCTCAGAGATTGACTCATCATCTTTCTCATAAGGTTCAAGAGAGGGTTTTTCAATAACCTTACCACTGCGCAGAGTAGTGACTGATTTGACGTAATCCATATGTTGGCTTCCGGAACTACTTGCATTTGCATTGTATTGCCCCTTGGGATTTTGTTGCGGTTGAGATGGAAACTTACCTTTCTCTTGGAAACTGAGAGCAGATGTTAATTTTGCAAGAGTATCTTTAAAATCTGTCATATTTTGAGCAAGTTGAGTATTGATTGTCTCTTGCTTTTCAATGAATGCATGCAATGTTTTCTCAAGATTTCTTCTAGGAGATGGAGCATAAGGAGGTGCATATCCATGAGAATTTTGAAAATTATGGTGTGCTTGAAACGGTGGTTGTGAAGTTTGTGCATTGTTGTTCTCACTCTTCCAACTGAAGTTTGGGTGATTTCTCCAACCAGGGTTGTATGTTTGGGAGTATGGGTTGTGGTTGGCCCTTTGGAAACCGTTTAAAGCATGGGCTTGTTCATGGAGACATTTCTTAAAAGAAGGCAAGGTTGGACAATCGTTGGTTGAGTGTTCATTTGTTTCACAAATTTGACACACAATGTTTTCAATAGATTTTAATTGACCACTCTTTTTCAATTCTAGTAGATTTTAATTGACCACTCTTTTTTTAATTGACCACTCTTTTTCAATTCTAGTGCCTCGACTTTTCTAGCTAAAGATGCAAACTTGGCTTGAAGGTCATGATCTTCCCTAAGGTTGTACATACCTCCACTAGATGTATGAGGTTGAGTTTTACTCGGTGCCTCATAAGTACCCGCGGTATCCCAATTTTGAGCATTTTCAGCTAACAAGTCTAAGTACTCCATTGCTTCATCAGGGTCTTTATCTTCAAAAGTTTCATTGCACATCAATTCAACCATTTGCCTATCTTTAGGTGTTAACCCTTCATAGAAATGTGAAACCAATCTCCATGTTTCAAAACCATGATGAGGGCAAGTACTAAGCAAGTCTCGATACCTATCCCAACATTGGTAAAATGTTTCTCCTGGTTTTTGAGTGAAAGTGGTGATTTGTCTCTTGAAAGAGTTTGTTCTATGAGATGGGAAAAACTTCTTTAAAAACTGTTGTTGCATTTCATCCCAAGCACGAATGGATCCTGGTCTTAAATTTTGTAGCCATGTTTTAGCTTTATCTTTTAATGAAAAAGGAAAAAGCTTTAATCTGATGGTGTTCATACTACAATTTAAATTATTATATGTGTTGCAAACCTCCTCAAATTCTTATATGTGTTGCACACCTCCTCAAATTCCCTTAAATGCAAGTATGGATTTTCCAATTCTAAGCCATGAAAAGAAGGTAAAAGTTGAATAATGCCTGGTTTAAAATTAAAATGAGATGCATCGGGAGGAAAAACTATACATGATGGTGCACTTGTCCTTGTGGGATTCATGTGGTCTCTAAGTGTTCTAGCACGGTTATTCTCATTATTTTCATTATGAAGTGAATGATTATCTTCTTCAGCCATATTTTCTGAAAATGATGAGGATATCCTACAAAGTCTACCACTTGATGTACGTGACCACACTCTCATGCACATGTAGGAATAAAATAAAAAAGAAGAAGAAGAAAGCAAAAGAAGGAGGAAGAAAACAAAATAAAAAAGAAACAAAGTTATATACAAGAAAAGTGAAAAGAGAAAATAAAATAAATACTATAATTTATACAAGAACTTACCTCCCCGGCAACGGCGCCAAAAACTTGACACGACGAAAAGATTGATGTCTTCTCCCAAGTGCAGGAGTGTCGAAGTAATAAATAACCCGGCAACACCGGGGTCGAACCACAGGGAGGTTATTTGTACAAATTATAAAAAACAATAATACAACAACAATAACAATAACAATAACAACAACAACAACAATAATAATAATAACAATAATAATAATAATAATAATAATAATAGTAGTAGTAGTAGTAGTAGTAATAATAATAATAATAGTAGTAGTAATAATAATAATAATAATAAAGAAAGAGAAGAAGAAGAAGATGATGATGATGAGAACTTGGAGATCAAATATTAATGTAAGGATTAAGCAATAATAATAACAAATGTCAAGGTTAGAGGTTCCACTAATGGTATATCAAACAAGTATAGTATAAACTCTTATTATTGAATTGGAAACCACACACAAAGGAGGTTCCAATCAGATTATATATTGTTAACATGATTACATTAGTCATCTTATTCAATTAATGCTAATACTTGTAAATCTCGTCAAGCATTCATGATTATAACTTATGTTAACAATAAATCAAGTTCCTTTCATAGCTCAGGTGTCGGTTATACCATACATTATGGGCTATGAAAGTGCCAAGCATTTGTTGTACCAAGTGTTATACAACATAAATCAAGATTAGTCATTTAACAAGCAAAGTATTAAAGAGTGAACAAGATAACAAATATAAAACATGTTAGTATCAAACATTAAGGTCCATATTAAGTTTACATTATACTTATTCTCACACCATTAGTGTAACCTTTTCACCCTGATATAATATACTTATTCTTACACCATTAGTGTAACCTTTTCACCTTGACATAACTAACTTAGCTAGACATAATGAAAGAAAGCAAAATAGATAAACAAAATAAGAACATAAAAGTTAACTAAGTAAAGGAAAGGAAATGAAAGGCATAAACTTAATATTAATGAAAACAAAGCATAAAAAATACAAAGAGAGAAAGGAAGAGCATGATCTTGATCTGGAAACCAAGATGCCTAAATGCATGGCAAATGCCTCCTTTTATAGGCCAAAATTGGGAACTATTGATTTGATGACTAATTGATAAGTGGGTGGCCAACTTTTGACTTGGTGACAATCCTTATCTTCTCTTGTCTGCCCAAAACGTCATTGATAACATCAAAATTGGAGCCAGTTGTAAACATGAAAGTTGTAGGCAATTGTCTCAGCTTTCTTGTGTAAAACATTCAGCTTATTTGGACTTCTAGAACTCCAGATATGGCCAAAATACCGAACAGTGCTCGGGCTGGAAGACAGATTCGGGCTTTTTTGTTGTTGCTACAATTTCGACTTGATAATGGACTACAATTTAGACTTGATAATGGCCTTTTTAGATCTTGGGCTCCATATGAAAGTTGTAGGCCTATGTCTTACCTTTCCATCCATATAAATTAGACCTAAATCTGAGATATATAGCTCCAGATATGACCCAATTACCGAATAGTGTTCCGGTATGGATTGCACCGACATCTCTTTTTGGAGTTTAGCCATCTCTTTGTCTTTGCAATTTAAGTTCTTAAAGTCATCAATCAATATTTTCATTTATGTGATAGGCCTGCATTAAAAATAGACATTTACCACAAATTATAGGTATCTTATATTATTAGATACATTATTATAAAACATATTTTAGTTAAGGAGTTATTAATACTTCAAGTGCAAAATGATGATATAAAACCATGATAAAGATGCACTTTTAAGTACTAATCATGCATCTTTGAAACATGGCTGGTGCATTACATAATCCAAAAGGCATCCTTCGATATGCAAAAGTACCAAATGGACACGTGAAAGTAGTATTCTCTTGATCTTCCAATGCAATTTTAACTTGGTTGTAACCCGAATAACCATCTAAGAAACAATAAAATTCATGACCTGCAACTCTTTCTAGGATTTGATCCATGAAAGGTAAAGAAAAATGATTTTTTTCTAGTCATTGAATTAAGTTTCCTATAGTCAATGTATATGCGTCCACCAGTAACGGTTCTAGTGGGAATTAACTTATTGCTCTCATTTGTTATCACAGTGACTTCAGACTTCTTGGGTACAACTTGGGTAGGACTTACCCATTTGCTATTAGAAATAGGATAAATAATTTCATTATCTAAAAGCTTAATGACTTTATTTTTCACTACTCCTTTCATATTAGGATTTAGCCTTCGTTGCATTTCCCTAGAGGGTTTAACATTTTCCTTTAAATAAATTCTATGTGTACAAATCAAAGGACTAATTCCTTTTATGTCAGTTATGGTCTATCTTAATGCATTTTTATGCATTTTTAGAGTTTATAATAACTTACCTTCTTGATATGCATTAAGTTTATAAAAGTTTCATTTTCTTCCAAAAATAAGTATTTGAGATTGGATGGCAACGACTTCAAATCAAGTTTGGGTGGTTGAACACTTGAAGGTATGGACTTAATCGCGATGACAATTCCTCAATTTGCGGCCTCCAATTACTTGTCTTTGATTCTTCCTGAACATAAATCATTTGCAAATCATGAGATTCATCAATCTCAATTTCACTGGAAGTGGTTCGAAATTGATCATGAATTAATTTTTCAGTAAAGTCCACTTCCTATAAATCATTATTATCTCTAGTTGCTTGCAAATGTTGAAAATATTCATCTCCAATGTCATGTTTCCAAATGATAGCTTCATTAGTCCATTCCTACAATTAATCCATGCATTAGAAGTTGCAAGAAATGGACGTCCTAAAATAACAGGAAATGAATTACATACTTCAACAGGTTGTGTGTCCAAGACAATAAAATCCACAGGATAAATAAATTTATTGACTTGTACTAACACATCTTCAATTATTCCTTTAGGCACTTTTATAGATCTATCGGCAAGTAAAAGAGTTATAGAAGTTGGTTTTAACTCACCTAGATTGAGACTCTAAAAAACTGAATATGGAAGTAAATTCACACTAGCAAGATCAAGTAAGGCTCTTTTAATTTTATGTTCTCCAATAAAGCAAGAAATTGTAGGACAACCAAGGTCTTTATATTTCAAAGTATTATTGTTCTGAAGAATAACACTTACTTGTTCGACTAAAAAGGCTTTCTTTTTCACATTCAGTTTCCTTTTCACAGTGCATAGATCTTTCAAAAATTTAGCATAGGAAGGAACCTGTTTAATAGCATCCAGCAAAGGCATATTGATTCTTTCCTGTTTGAAAGTTTCAAAGATTTCAGAGTTGTGATTGACTTTCCTTTGTTTGGTCATGACATGAGGAAATGGAAGTGTTGGCAGGAAATCAGTCTTTTCTTTGCAATTTTCATATTCAACCTCTTCCTTACCCTCAGAGATTGACTCATCATCTTTCTCATAAGGTTCAAGAGAGGATTTTTCAATAACCTTACCACTACGAAGAGTAGTGACTGATTTGACTTGATCCATGTGTTGGCTTCCGGAACTACCTGCATTTGCATTGTATTGCCCCTTGGGATTTTGTTGTGGTTGAGATGAAAACTTACCTTTCTCTTGGAAACTGAGAGCAGATGTCAATTTTGCAAGAGTATCTTTAAAATTTGTCATGTTTTGAGCAAGTTGAGTATTGATTGTCTGTTGCTTTTCAATGAATACATGTAATGTTTCCTCAAGATTTCTTCTAGGATGTGGAGCATAAGGAGGTGCATATCTATGAGAATTTTGGAAATTATGGTGTGCTTGAAACGGTAGTTGTGAAGTTTATACATTGTTATTATCACTCTTCCAACTGAAATTTGGGTGATTTCTCCAACCAGAGTTGTATGTTTGCGAGTATGGGTTATAGTTGGCCCTTTGAAAATTGTTTAAAGCATGGGCTTGTTCATGGAGACATTCCTTAAAAGAAGGCAAGGTTGGACAAGTATTGGTTGAGTGTTCAGTTGTTTCACATATTTGACACACAATGTTTTCAATAGATTTTAATTGACCACTCTTTTTTAATTTTAGTGCATCGACTTTTCTAGCTAAAGATGCAAACTTAGCTTGAAGGTCATGATATTTTCTAAGGTTGTACATACCTCCACTAGATGTATGAGGTTGAGTTTTACTCGGTGCCTCATAAGTACCCGCGGTGTCCCAATTTTAAGTATTGTCAGCTAACAAGTCTAAGTACTTCATCGCTTCATCAGGATCTTTATCTTCAAAAGTTCTATTGCACATCAATTCAACCATTTGCCTATCTCTAGGTGTTAACCCTTCATAAAAATATGAAACCAATCTCCATGTTTCAAAACCATAATGAGGGTAGGTATTAAGCAAGTCTCGATACTTATCCTAACATTGGTAAAATGTTTCTCCTGGTTTTTGAGTTAAAGTGGTGATTTGTCTTTTGAAAGAGTTTGTTCTGCGAGATGGAAAAAACTTCTTTAAAAACTGTTGTTGCATTTCATCCCAAGCACGAATGGATCCTGGTCTCAAATTTTATAGCCATGTTTTAGCTTTATCTTTTAATGAAAAAGAAAAAAGCTTTAATCTGACAGTATTCATGCTACAATTTAAATTATTATATGTGTTGCAAACCTCCTCAAATTCCTTTAAATGCAAGTATGGATTTTCTAAATCTAAGCCATGAAAAGAAGGTAAAATTTGAATAATGTCTGGCTTAAAATTAAAATGAGATGCATCAGGAGGAAAAACTATGCATGATGATGCACTTGTTCTTGTGGGATTCATGTGGTCTCTAAGTGTTCTAACACGGTTATTCTCATTATTCTCATTATGAAGTGATTGATTATCTTCTTCAGCCATATTTTCTAAAAATGATGAGGATACCCTACAAAGTCTACCACTTGATGTACGTGACCACGCTCTCATGCACGTGTAGGAATAGAATAAAAGAAAAAAAAAACAAAAGAAAAAGAAAGAAGAGACAAGAAACAAAGTTATATACAAGAAAAGTGAAAAGAGAAAATAAAATAAATGCTATAATTTGTACAAGAACTTACCTCCCCGGCAACGGCACCAAAAACTTGACACGATGAAAAGATTAATGTCTTCTCCCAAGTGCAGGAGTGTCGAAGTAATAAATAACCCGGCAAGACCGGGGTCGAACCATAGGGAGGTTAATTGTACAAATTATAAATAACAATAATACAATAACAATAACAATAACAACAATAATAATAATAGTAACAATAATAATAATAATAATAATAATAATAATAATAATAACAATAGTAGTAGTAGTAGTAGTAGTAGTAACAATAATAATAATAATAATAATAATAATAAAGAAAAAAAAAAGAAGAAGAAGAAGAAGAAGATGAGAACTTTGAGATGGAATATTAATGTAAGGATTAAATAATGATAATAACAAATGTCAAGGTTAGAGGATCCACTAATGGTATGTCAAACAAGTATAGTATAAACTCTTATTATTCAATTGGAAACCACACACAAAGGAGGTTCCAATCTGATTATAGATTGTTAACATGATTATATTAGTCATCTTATTCGACATGATTACATTAGTCATCTTATTCAATTAATGCTAATACTTGTAAATCTCGTCAAGCATTCATGATTATAACTTATGTTAACAACAAATCAAGTTCCTTTCATAGCTCAGGTGTCGGTTATACTATATAGTATGGGCTATGAAAGTGCCAAGCATTTGTTGTGCCAAGTGTTATACAACATAAATCAAGATTAGTCATTTAACAAGCAAAGTATTAAAGAGTGAACAAGATAACAAATACAAAACATGTTAGTATCAAACATAAAAGTCCATATTAAGTTTACATTATACTTATTCTTACACCATTAGTGTAACCTTTTCACCCTGATATAATAAACTTAGCTAGACATAATGAAAGAAAGAAAAATAAATAAACAAAATAAGAACATAAATAAGATAAAAGTTAACTAAGTAAAGGAAAGGAAATGAAAGGTATAAACTTGATATTAACGAAAGCAAAGTATAAACATTACAAAAAATACAAATAGAGAAAGCAAGAGCATGATCTTGATCTAGAAACCAAGATGCCTAAATGCATGGCAAATACCTCTTTTTATAGGCTAAAATTGAAAACTATTGATTTGATGACTAATTGATGAGTAGGTGGTCAACTCTTAACTTGGTGACAATCCTTATCTTCTCTTGTCTGCCCAAAACATCATTGATAAAGTCAAAATTGAAGCCACTTGAAAACATGAAAGTTGTAGGAAATCGTCTTAGCTTTCTTGTGTAAACAATTCAGATCATTTCAACTTCTAGAACTCCAGATATAGCCCAAATACTGAACAGTGCTCGGGCTGTAGGACATATTCAGACTTCTTTTTTGTTGCTCCAATTTGAACTTGAAAATGACCTTTTTAGATCTTGGGCTCTATATAAAAGTTGTAGGCCTATGTCTTACCTTTCCATCCATATAAAGTAGACCTAAATATGAGATCTACAGCTCCAAATATGACCCAATTACTGAACAGTGTTCCGGTTTGGACTGCATCAGCATCTCTTTTCTAAATTTGGCCATCTATTTGTCCTTTCATTTTCAGTTCTTAAATTCATCAATCAATCCTTTCATTTATGTGATAGGCCTGCATTTAAAATGGACACTTACCATAAATTAAAGGTATCTTATATTATTAAATATATTATTATAAAACATGCTTTAGTTAAGAAGTTATTGATACTTCAAGTGCAGAATAATGATATAAAACCTTGATAAAAATATATTTTTAAGTATTAATCAATAACCTAAAAAGATACATTTAGTAGACTGGGCAAAAAGTTTGTGTCATTCATGAGAAGACAAATAAACAAAGCAAACACAACCAAAAGGATGTAAATCATGACAGATAGGACACTTATTATATAGATGATGGTATGAGGAATCAAAATTTAACACATATGATGGCAATCAATTGATTAAATAAATTGTAGTAGATAAGACTTCAATCCAGAATTTAGATGGTATAGAGACTCAATCAATAAGTTTATAGTGATATTTAAAAGATAATAGTTCTTATGCTCAACAATCACATTTTATTGTGGTGTATATGGACAGGAACAATGCTAGACAATACTTTTATGTTGTAAAAAAAATCATAAAATTCATGTGACATATATTCCCCACCCGAATAAGATCTTAATATCTTAATAGCAATAGAAAATTGAGTCTCAATATAGATAAAAAAAATGACTTGAAAACAGAAAAGACATCAAATTTGGAATGAAGGAAATACACTCAAGTAAACCGATTATAATCATCAATAAATGTCACAAAGTACTTGTAATGAGCATGAGAAATAATTGGTGTAGGACCCCAAACATTACTATGAATAATATCAAAGCATTTTGTAGCACAACTTCCATAAGAAGGGAAAGAAAAGTTTTACTCTTGCCTAATTTACATGTAGAACAATAAAAAAAAAATCATGAGAGGAAAATTTAGTTTTATTTCCCAACAAACCAGAATTCAACAATTGAGACAAAACAATAGAATTCAGATGGCCTAAATATTTATGTCATACTTCACTCTTATTTTGAACAATTATACAAGCAAAACATAGACAACAAGGAATAAAAAAATGCATAAAAAATAATCTTCTAACTTTAAGCCCCTTTGTGATTACCTTCCTCGACACTTGATCTTGCAAAAGACAACCATTACAAGAAAAATGCACATCACAATTATCATCCGCCAATTAACCAACCAAAATAAGACTAGTAGACAACTTTGGTGATACAAAAACATTCTTGAAAGTTGGAGCAATATCTCCAACCTTAGTAATAGGTATATGACCACCATTAATAACTTGAATTTGTGATAAACCATGATACTCACGTATATTTTTAAGCATACTAGATGAGTTGGTAATATGATTTGAGGTAGCAGAATCAGCTAGCTGGAATTTGAATTATTACCTTGTAGCTCTAAGGTTGAAAAGGCTGTAAGAATCACTTGTTGTATCATTTCAGGAGTAAGTATTGGATGCAGCTGTCGTAAATGAGTTGTCGAACACCACTACTTGAAAAGTATTTATTCTATGATTTTGAGGATGAGTAGGGCACTCTTTGATACTATGGCCTTGATGTTTGCAATAATTACAGAATTTTTTTATACAAATGTTAGTAATGTATCCATATTCTTTGCAACTATAGCACTGTATATTGCTCATGTTCCTACCTTTTCTTTTTATTTGAGCTGCAAAAGCAACTACAACTGAATTATTCTACTTGCAATTGCCTTGTGTAAGGAGATGTTATTCTTTGCGCGGTAATTTTTCAAAACAAACATCCAAAGAGAGCAAAAGATCTCGGTTCATTTAATTTGAGCAAGTAACCTCAAATTCATATCGCAATTTCATTAAAAATTGATCGCGCTTGCTTTGTTCATGAACCTATTGAACAACAGAGAGATTTGGTTGGTATTTTGGCATAAATAATATTAGTATATTGTACCCATAAATTCCATTGAAGCAACCTTGTAAAATCAGTGGGGGTTGGATCACTGCCATCCATATGACCCCACAATTCTTTTCCCGTGACAAATATTTGAAATTGAAATTCTCAAGCAGAATAATTCTTTCTAATTAATTGAACACTAAACAAATCAAAATTGTTTGATGTCATTGTCTTGACAAACTAGAACAAGAGGAATCAAAGAAAATCCAAAACCCAAAAGACAACCAAGAATCAAAGAAAATCCAAAAAAAGAAACCAAGAGCTAGGACTGACCAAAACTCAATTAAGAGAACCCAAGAAAAATTAAGGCAAGACAATGGAATGCAAATTCAAAAGTGCAGCTCTGATATCATGTCAATTTGGTTTAATGACCTCCCTTCGTAAGTCTTTTTCATTAAATAGTAAGAATTCTGATTTATATTCCGTAAAATTTGTTACTATTAACTATAATCTCGACCTAATTATAAAAAGCTAATTACATTATGATTACATAAATATTTACAGTTGTTTTCTTGACATAAATAACAAATATGTATATGGGAACCAATGATTCTATTAAGAAAGACCATACTAACAAAATCATTCTTTTTTATTTGGATATTTGGATATATTAGCAGGCCTAACATACATAGTTAGAAAGGTAAAAATGTATAGTTTTCAATCCAATTAGAATCTCATCCGAACTTCTCTTGTAGCTCCAAATAAGACCTGAAAAGTAGATAAAAGGTCTAGGGCAGCAAGTTTGAATTTTTTTAACCGAAGCCTCTTGACTTAACCTATTCAATTTTTCTTGAATCCATTTCATTTTAGGCTTAGAATAAACCTAATGGACACTTCTAATAAATTCTTTGATGTCGTAGCCAAGATCACATAAATCAGAGTGTTCTGTCTTCTCCCGAGCCCTCAGTGCCTCTATTTTCCAAAAGGGGCTAATCCTGTCTAACAGCCCGAAAAATTCACTAATTCTAACCACTCCATCCTGAGTAAAAACCTTATTAGTGCTATACTAAAGAATGGAATACGCAACTGGACACACCCAGTTGCATTCGTAATCCATTAGAGCATATAACATCAGCAGGCCGAAACCTAATATGGAATCCAGAAGTAATGCCAAACCCTCAGTGTTAACATGTTGAGTTAGCAACATCAAATATTTTAATTCCTAGTCAAAAGTATAAAGAACAGAAAATCAATCGGACATTCAGTCTCTAGAAAGGATATCTCAACCATCCATAATTTTTTCTAATAGATTAACCGAAAAGAGTCAAGCAAGTGCATCAGGCTATTGTCTATGTTTATAATAGCCAGGCTATTCAGAATTTACTTTCCTTTGTGTTACTTATGTTGGTCAACTTAGACTAAGTATATTATATTACAACAACAACAACAACAAATATTTTCCCCATCAAGTGGTGGTGTTTTTGGTGCTTGGTTCATCCCATGT